>NC_080540.1:292639023-292726523 GCF_028640845.1 Ahaetulla prasina | reverse complement strand
AAAAGAAAAGAAAAGAAAAGAAAAGAAAAGAAAAGAAAAGAAAAGAAAAGAAAAGAAAAGAAAAGAAAAGAAAAGAAAAGAAAAGAAAAGAAAAGAAAAGAAAAGAAAAGAAAAGAAAAGAAAAGAAAAGAAAAGAAAAGAAAAGAAAAGAAAAGAAAAGAAAAGAAAAGAAAAGAAAAGAAAAGAAAAGAAAAGAAAAGAAAAGAAAAGAAAAGAAAAGAAAAGAAAAGAAAAGAAAAGAAAAGAAAAGAAAAGAAAAGAAAAGAAAAGAAAAGAAAAGAAAAGAAAAGAAAAGAAAAGAAAAGAAAAGAAAAGAAAAGAAAAGAAAAGAAAAGAAAAGAAAAGAAAAGAAAAGAAAAGAAAAGAAAAGAAAAGAAAAGAAAAGAAAAGAAAAGAAAAGAAAAGAAAAGAAAAGAAAAGAAAAGAAAAGAAAAGAAAAGAAAAGAAAAGAAAAGAAAAGAAAAGAAAAGAAAAGAAAAGAAAAGAAAAGAAAAGAAAAAGAAGTATTGACTTCCGACTACCTCTGTTGCAGTAGATTAAGGCATTAGCATCAAACCACAGCCTTTTGCTTTTCCATAATACTACGAACAAGTAATTTTTATAAAGATCTATCAGCCAAAACAGTGGTGAAATGTAAAATTTGTTACTATTGGTTCTGTGGGCATGGCTTGGTGGGCGGGGTAATGTGACTGGGTGGGCGTGGCCAACTTTATTATTATTATTATTATTATTATTATTATTATTATTATTATTATTATTATTATTATTATTTTAAAAGCATTTTTCCTAAAACCTCTTTGGCCGAAGAGGTTGTAGAAAAAATGCTTTTAAAAGGCTCCTCTGACGATCCCAGCTGAGCCGTGCGATCATCAGAGGCTTTTTTTTTACTTTTAAAAGCAATTTTTTGGCTGAAGAAAAAATGCTTTTAAAAGTAAAACAAAAAACAAAAAAAAACCTCTGATGATTGCATGGCTCAGCTGGGCGGGGGGTGGGGGGGGGCAGGGATTTTTGCTACCGGTTCTCCATCACTACCGGATCGAATGATCCGGTCCGAACCGGGAGCATTTCACCCCTGAGCCTAATCTGTAAACCCCAAAGTCAAAATTTCATTCTTTTCCACATCAAGCACAAAGCTCAGAAGTGGTTTCCACCTGGAAACAAAAGTACTTATGTTCTTTTCTTTAATCAAAGTAGCCAGATTTGCCATTTCAACCAACCCCATCAGCTTCTGCAACCATTCGTCCATGCTAGGAATCAAAGTGTCTTTCCATTTTTTGTGCATCCAATACTCTTGTTGCAGTCAACTGATTTTTTTAAGCAGTCTACAAGCTTGTAAAAAAAACCAAAAACCCAAAGCCCTTGTAATCTAGCATCCTGACTCACCCTAGGGCTTTTTTTTTTTTTTTTTTTTTTTTTTTTTTTTTTTTTTTTTTTTTTTTTTTTTTTTTTTTTTTTTTTTTTTTTTTTTTTTTTTTTTTTTTTTTTTTTTTTTTTTTTTTTTTTTTTTTTTTTTTTTTTTTTTTTTTTTTTTTTTTTTTTTTTTTTTTTTTTTTTTTTTTTTTTTTTTTTTTTTTTTTTTTTTTTTTTTTTTTTTTTTTTTTTTTTTTTTTTTTTTTTTTTTTTTTTTTTTTTTTTTTTTTTTTTTTTTTTTTTTTTTTTTTTTTTTTTTTTTTTTTTTTTTTTTTTTTTTTTTTTTTTTTTTTTTTTTTTTTTTTTTTTTTTTTTTTTTTTTTTTTTTTTTTTTTTTTTTTTTTTTTTTTTTTTTTTTTTTTTTTTTTTTTTTTTTTTTTTTTTTTTTTTTTTTTTTTTTTTTTTTTTTTTTTTTTTTTTTTTTTTTTTTTTTTTTTTTTTTTTTTTTTTTTTTTTTTTTTTTTTTTTTTTTTTTTTTTTTTTTTTTTTTTTTTTTTTTTTTTTTTTTTTTTTTTTTTTTTTTTTTTTTTTTTTTTTTTTTTTTTTTTTTTTTTTTTTTTTTTTTTTTTTTTTTTTTTTTTTTTTTTTTTTTTTTTTTTTTTTTTTTTTTTTTTTTTTTTTTTTTTTTTTTTTTTTTTTTTTTTTTTTTTTTTTTTTTTTTTTTTTTTTTTTTTTTTTTTTTTTTTTTTTTTTTTTTTTTTTTTTTTTTTTTTTTTTTTTTTTTTTTTTTTTTTTTTTTTTTTTTTTTTTTTTTTTTTTTTTTTTTTTTTTTTTTTTTTTTTTTTTTTTTTTTTTTTTTTTTTTTTTTTTTTTTTTTTTTTTTTTTTTTTTTTTTTTTTTTTTTTTTTTTTTTTTTTTTTTTTTTTTTTTTTTTTTTTTTTTTTTTTTTTTTTTTTTTTTTTTTTTTTTTTTTTTTTTTTTTTTTTTTTTTTTTTTTTTTTTTTTTTTTTTTTTTTTTTTTTTTTTTTTTTTTTTTTTTTTTTTTTTTTTTTTTTTTTTTTTTTTTTTTTTTTTTTTTTTTTTTTTTTTTTTTTTTTTTTTTTTTTTTTTTTTTTTTTTTTTTTTTTTTTTTTTTTTTTTTTTTTTTTTTTTTTTTTTTTTTTTTTTTTTTTTTTTTTTTTTTTTTTTTTTTTTTTTTTTTTTTTTTTTTTTTTTTTTTTTTTTTTTTTTTTTTTTTTTTTTTTTTTTTTTTTTTTTTTTTTTTTTTTTTTTTTTTTTTTTTTTTTTTTTTTTTTTTTTTTTTTTTTTTTTTTTTTTTTTTTTTTTTTTTTTTTTTTTTTTTTTTTTTTTTTTTTTTTTTTTTTTTTTTTTTTTTTTTTTTTTTTTTTTTTTTTTTTTTTTTTTTTTTTTTTTTTTTTTTTTTTTTTTTTTTTTTTTTTTTTTTTTTTTTTTTTTTTTTTTTTTTTTTTTTTTTTTTTTTTTTTTTTTTTTTTTTTTTTTTTTTTTTTTTTTTTTTTTTTTTTTTTTTTTTTTTTTTTTTTTTTTTTTTTTTTTTTTTTTTTTTTTTTTTTTTTTTTTTTTTTTTTTTTTTTTTTTTTTTTTTTTTTTTTTTTTTTTTTTTTTTTTTTTTTTTTTTTTTTTTTTTTTTTTTTTTTTTTTTTTTTTTTTTTTTTTTTTTTTTTTTTTTTTTTTTTTTTTTTTTTTTTTTTTTTTTTTTTTTTTTTTTTTTTTTTTTTTTTTTTTTTTTTTTTTTTTTTTTTTTTTTTTTTTTTTGCTTTTTCAGCCTCTGAAACCTCTGTTCGAGAAGCTGGGCAGGGCTACATTCAGAGTATATGACGCATCTAGATTTTCACCCTCTTTTTTGGGGGAAAATGGTGCATCTTATACTCTGAAAAATATGGTATTTTCCAAAGCACCAGAAGGCAAGGCAAGAAGAAATGGTTGGAAACTAACCAAGGAGAGAAGCAACTTAGAACAAAGTCGAAATAGAGAAATAGAAATGATTGCAGGAATTTGGTATGGCTAGTCTAGTGAAAAGAAGGACTAGGGATGGCATGATAGCAGCGTTCCAATATCTGAGGGGCTGCCACAAAGAAGAGGTGGTCAACCTATTTGTTGTGACCCACCAGTGGCCAGCAGAGCTGGCAGCAGAGTCGGACAGTGAGGAGGTTGGGGAGGAACATGGGCCAGTCCTGGGGGCTGGGGAAGGCTCGGACGAGGGCTCTGTGTCGAGGCAGAGAAGGGGCCAAGGCTGTCTGGCAGTCATTAGCTGCCTTCAGAGCTAGATAGCAGTGAGGCACAGGAACAGCTGGAGCCTGTTCCCAGTGTGTGCATGTGCAGAGCTGCCAAAAGAAAAGTGCAGCTAAGAAATTAGGGTCGACTTGGGAGTAAAACCACAGGTAGATGATGAATGGCTCCTCCCATAGGAAATAAAAGAGGAGAGAAAGGGGAGTGGGCTTTTGCGGGAAACAATTTGTTTGTTCAGTCGTTCAGTTCAGGAGTGTGAAGATCTGTCCATGAATCCCAGAGACTGTGCCAAGTCTTTCCTTGCACAGCACAGGATTTGGAAAATATTTACATGGCAGCTTCCCAAGCTAGATAAGGTCTGTGGTCATAAATTCACCTTTGGAAGACTGTTTGCCAGGCCTTTGCTGAACGAGAATGAGAGGAATTCACATTCGTTTAATAAAAGGAGTTTTGTCAGGACCAGGAATCTGCTTCATACTTTTTGGGGAAGCCTAGGTCAGAACACTGTTCTCCAAAGCACGAGAAGGCAAGACAAGAAATAACGGATGGAAACTATCTATGGTTTAGAGTCCTGAGCTGGATCACTACAGATTTTATGAAAAGGCTTTATATACACTGAGCAGTTGTATAGATTAACAGTCAATAATGCCTTTGCTCTTGTTATTCAACTAAGCATTTAATTTCTCTTTAGAAAGTTAAGAGAAGATACTTAAATTAACCATACCAGTTACCCAGGTCATGTATTATTTTATAGATTAACAGTCAATAATGCCTTTGCTCTTGTTATTCAACTAAGCATTTAATTTCTCTTTAGAAAGTTAAGAGAAGATACTTAAATTAACCATACCAGTTACCCAGGTCATGTATTCCTGTCACTTGATCTATGTACAAATTACAGCATTACAAATTATTATACATCTTGTCCTTAGACAGATGGAAGAGACTATCACTTCCCAAGACAGATACTCCATCGTCAAGCAATTTGTTCTGTTGGTAGTTTTTGCCTACTGTTAAATTGAATTATACTTCCATCTAATTTGCATTTGTTGGTTCTAATTCTGGCCTTTTAAACAAGAATGATACTATTTCAGTCTCTGTATAGCATTTTTTCACCCATCTTTTGTTTTAATTTTCTTTTTTAAGACTCCAAATTTATCTTGTTCCCTTTTCCCAAGGTACGATAGGTTTTCATGCTAAAAACAATAACCATATCTGTAATGTATTTTGAACTTTGAGAGGGAATTTTGGGCGGGAAAATTGCACGTTGCTGATTGGTTGAAGCCTCGACCAAAAGAGTATTTAAAGAGGGGTTTTTGCTGCTTGTGTTTGCTGGGGTCACAATAAACTAAAGAGCTGTCGTCACTTGCTGGTCTCCTGCCTCTTCATTGCCCGAACTTAACATTGGCGACGAAGGTGGGATGTTGAGGCAGTGAGATCGTAAAAAAGAGCTGACGGAACCAGGAATTCAAAAACCCAGCCAGTTCTCGAAGGCGGAAAATAGCGATGTCCAGCTACACGCCGCCAGCGCCATTTGACCCAGCAAAGGAAAAATGGGGTGTGTGTGCTCACACTCATAATTCTATGCACCCTGCCCCCCCCCCCCGTGCATGCACGCATGACCCCTCCGCGCCCCCCCCGCTTTTGGCATGTGATGGCACGATGGGCCCGGTGGGCCTGTTTTTCACTCTTCCCCAGGCTCCAGAACCTTTCTAGGAGCCTGGGGAGGATGAAAAAGGGCTTCCCCACCCCCCCAGAGGCACTCCGGAGGCCGGAAATGGCCCATTTGCCAACTTCCGGTGGGCCCAGAAGGCCTGAAAATCAGCTGGCGGAGCTGAGCTCACGTGCCCACCGATACGGCTCCGTGTGCCACAGGTTGGCCATGACGGTTATAGGATCTCCTGCTTGAGAGGGGGTTGGACTAGAAGACCTCCAAGTTCTCTTCCAATTCTGTTGATGTTCTATGTTCTAAGCCAGCGGTCACCAACTGGTGGTCTGTGGACCACTGGTGGTTCATGAGAAAATTTTGGTGGTCCGCAGAAAAATTATTTGCATTTTTAATATTGCACTAAATCAGGGGTCCTCAAACTATGGGCCCTGGGCCGGATACGTGCAATGAATGTTTGTGTTGCTGCCGAGCATCTCCCCCTTCAGGGTCTTTTTGTGTGGGCTGGGGTCTGCTTCAGCCTCCTGGTGTGGGGCTTTGGGCAAAGGCTGTAGGTGCCGCTGGTGGTGAAGAGCCAGAGGGCCTCGTTCCAGTAGGACTGCATCATAGACTGGAACTGGCTGACCATCTCAGCCCGCTGAGCCTCCAGGCGCCAGTACTTGGCCTTGCACTCCTGCAGGTCTTCACTGTGCTTGGAAAGCCTATGCAGCCTGTAATGTATTTTGAACTTTGAGAGGGAATTTTGGGCGGGAAAATTGCACGTTGCTGATTGGTTGAAGCCTCAACCAAAAGAGTATTTAAAGAGGGGTTTTTGCCGGTTGTGTTTGCTGGGGTCACAATAAACTAAAGAGCTGTTGTCACTCACTGGTCTCCTGCCTCTTCATTGCCCGAACTTAACATTGGCGACGAAGGTGGGATGTTGAGGCAGTGAGATCGTAAAAAGAGCTGACGGAACCAGGAATTCGAAAACCCAGCCAGTTCTCGAAGGCGGAAAATAGCGATGTCCAGCTACACGCCGCCAGCGCCATTTGACCCAGCAAAGGAGAAATGGGGGTCGTACATGGCTCGCTTCGAGTGTTTCCTCGAAGCAAACGAACTACAGGGAGTCTCGGATAATCGGAAGCGAGCATACTTCCTGAGCCACTGCGGTCCAGAGGTCTTCGATACGGCGGAGTCACTCTCAGAGCCAACGCCGGTACAATCGGTACCGTGGCAGACACTACAAACAACACTTCGAGCGCACTACGCACCGGTACCCTCAAAGTTCGTCCAACGGTTCGAGTTGAGGCAACGGGTACAGCGAGAGGGCGAATCAATAAGCGTGTACATGGCCGCGTTGAGGAAAGCCGCAAACCACTGTGAGTACAGAGATTTGGAGGATTCCTTACTCGAACAACTCATTTGTGGGGTCAGGGACATCAGACTACAAAGGCGGCTGCTGTCTAAAAGCAACCTGACTTTAGCGATAGCCCTGGACGAAGCCAGAGCTCATGAGATGTCCACCAAGGCGGCGGAGACCTTGCAAAAGCCAAACGCGCAGGGTGCCGGGACAAAGACTACACCGGTCCACAGCGAGGAAGTCCAGGCCGAATCGGAAGGTGAGGAAGAGGAAGAGGTGTTCCACACCGGGAGGCTGGAGAGAGGTGACCGGGACGAATGTGTGAGTTGTGGGGGGCAACACCAACGGCAAAACTGCAGATTCAAGGACGCGGTTTGTCGGCGGTGTGAAAAAAAAGGACACATAGCTCGGGCCTGCCGAGCCCCCCAACCTTCCCGCCAAAAATTCAAACCGACCAATCAGCGCGGGAGCAGCGAAGCGGCCCGGGATTGGTCCATTTAAAAAGGGCGCGAAGTTAAACCAGACCACTGTGAGAGTGGGCCACGCATCGACACGACTAGAGAAGAAAATATTTACCCAAGTCTACATTGAAGGGGTGCAGTGCCCAATGGAAGTAGACACTGGGTCGTCAATCACAATTATGTCCTGGGACACCATCGTGAGAGACTTGCCAGCCATCGCAAAACGTCAGCTACAAACCCAGAAGCTGAGAGTGCAGGACTACCAAGGGAATCGGATCCCTGTTCGAGGAGTCACATCCGTCCAAGTCAAATATGGACAATTCAAAAAGACCCTGCCAATCACCATAGTAAACGGAACTCTACCGAGCTTGCTAGGGCTGGACTGGTTCCGAGCTTTGGGCATGGGAGTGACCGGGGTCCACAGGAGCGACGTCATCCTCAGAGACGAACTACTGAAGGAGTTCGAGGACGTTTTCAAGGATTGCCTGGGCAAGTACGTGGGGACCCCTATTTCTTTCAACCTTGACCCCCAAGTCGCCCCCATCCGGTTAAAGGCTAGGAGGGTTCCATTCGCCCTAAAGCCCAAAATTGACCGAGAATTAGACAAGCTAGTAAGCCAGGGAATACTAGTCCCCGTCGATCATGCAAAATGGGAGACACCCATAGTAACCCCAGTCAAACCGGACGGATCGGTCCGGATTTGCGCTGACTACAAAGCAACGCTTAACAAAGCATTGCAGAAAAGTGCATACCCCGTTCCAGTGGTGCAACATTTGCTGCACTCATTAGGGCAAGGGCAGGTCTTCGCCAAACTCGATTTGGCCCAAGCCTACCAGCAGCTACCTGTAGATAGCAGCACAGCTGAGGCGCAGACAATTGTCACGCACCGCGGGGCTTTCAAATGTACGCGACTCCAGTTCGGAGTTAGCGTGGCCCCAGGGCTCTTCCAGAACCTAATGGAGCGATTATTACAGGGCCTACCAGGAGTGGTACCATACTTCGACGATGTATTGGTATCAGCTGAAAACTTAGAGGAACTCGGGGTAAAACTAAGGAAGGTGTTGGGCATTTTTAGGTCTGCTGGGCTTAAAGTTAAGCTCAACAAATGCCACATTGGGGTGAAATCTGTAGAATTCCTAGGATACCGAATAGACAGGGAAGGGATCCACCCCACGGAGAGCAAGGTACGGGCCATTAGAAAGGCCCCAGCCCCATAAAATAAAACAGAATTACAGGCATTCTTGGGGCTTGTTAATTTCTATGCGGTATTCTTGAAGAATAAAGCAACAGTAGCCGAACCGCTACATAAGTTGCTAGCAAAGAAAGCTGTGTGGTCCTGGGGCAGAGAAGAGGCTAGGGCATTTGAGGGGGTAAAAAACCTTTTGTCCAGCGATAGCCTCCTCATCCAGTACAATGGCACGTTGCCACTAGTGCTAGTTTGCGATGCTTCACCATATGGGGTGGGGGCGGTGCTCAGCCATAGGTTACCGAATGGAACAGAAGCCCCTATAGCGTATTATTCCCGGACGATGTCCTCTGCGGAAAGGAACTACAGCCAGCTAGATAGGGAAGCGTTGGCCATAGTCTCCGGGGTTAAGAAATTCCACGAATACTTGTTCGGGCGAGATTTCGAGATAGTCACGGACCACAGACCCCTTCTAGGACTCTTAGCGGGTGACCGCCCAACACCCGTGGCACTTTCTCCCAGGCTGACCCGATGGACTATTTTCCTAGCGGCATACTCCTACAAATTGCTCCACCGCCCAGGAAAAGACTTAGGGCATGCGGACGCTCTGAGCAGATGCCCTTTACCAGAGACAATTGAAGACCCCACCCCGGGGACACCCGTCTTGCTAATTGACTCTTTGGACTCTGGCCCAGTCACATCCAAGCAGGTGGCTAGGGCATCTTACAGGGACATTACAATACGGACTGTAATCGGTTGGGTGCAAAGGGGTTGGCCGGGCGAGCGTTTCAAAGACTTTGCGAAAAAACGATCAGAACTGTCGGTTCAAGGGGGGTGTCTGTTATGGGGGGATAGGGTAGTTATCCCAGAAAAATTACGCGAAAATGTGTTGGAACTGTTGCATGTGGGCCACCCAGGGATTGTGAGGATGAAGAGTTTAGCGAGGAGTTATGTATGGTGGCCCTTAATGGATAAGGACATCAGCGACAGGGTAGGGAAATGCCAATCCTGCCAAGAGTCGAGGTCGCTACCCCCTACAGCCCCAGTTAGAGAGTGGGAGAAACCCCAGGGGCCATGGTCCAGGATTCACATAGATTTTGCGGGGCCGTTCCATGGGCAGACCTTTTTAATTGTAGTAGATGCCTACTCAAAATGGTTAGAAATCATCCTCATGAAAAGCACAACGTCAAGCAGTAATCACAGTCCTAAGGCATCTATTCGTAACACACGGCCTGCCCGACACCCTAGTCTCTGACAACGGCCCGCAATTCACGGCAAACCAGTTTGAGGGGTATTTAGCGGGAGAGGGCATCAGACATGTCCTCTCGGCGCCTTTCCACCCGGCGACGAACAGACTTGCAGAAGCGTTTCAAAGACTTTGCGAAAAACGATCAGAACTGTCGGTTCAAGGGGTGTCTGTTATGGGGGATAGGGTAGTTATCCCAGAAAATTACGCGAAAATGTGTTGGAACTGTTGCATGGGCCACCCAGGGATTGTGAGGATGAAGAGTTTAGCGAGGAGTTATGTATGGTGGCCCTTAATGGATAAGGACATCAGCGACAGGGTAGGGAAATGCCAATCCTGCCAAGAGTCGAGGTCGCTACCCCCCACAGCCCCAGTTAGAGAGTGGGAGAAACCCCAGGGGCCATGGTCCAGGATTCACATAGATTTTGGGGCCGTTCCATGGGCAGACCTTTTAATTGTAGTAGATGCCTACTCAAAATGGTTAGAAATCATCCTCATGAAAAGCACAACGGCCAAGCAGTAATCACAGTCCTAAGGCATCTATTCGTAACACACGGCCTGCCCGACACCCTAGTCTCTGACAACGGCCCGCAATTCACGGCAAACCAGTTTGAGGGGTATTTAGCGGGAGAGGGCATCAGACATGTCCTCTCGGCACCTTTCCACCCGGCGACGAACGGACTTGCAGAAGCGTTTCAAAGACTTTGCGAAAAACGATCAGAACTGTCGGTTCAAGGGGTGTCTGTTATGGGGGGATAGGGTAGTTATCCCAGAAAAATTACGCGAAAATGTGTTGGAACTGTTGCATGTGGGCCACCCAGGGATTGTGCGGATGAAGAATTTAGCGAGGAGTTATGTATGGTGGCCCTTAATGGATAAGGACATCAGCGACAGGGTAGGAAAATGCCAATCCTGCCAAGAGTCGAGGTCGCTACCCCCTACAGCCCCAGTTAGAGAGTGGGAGAAACCCCAGGGGCCTTGGTCCAGGATTCACATAGATTTTGCGGGGCCGTTCCATGGGCAGACCTTTTTAATTGTAGTAGATGCCTACTCAAAATGGTTAGAAATCATCCTCATGAAAAGCACAACGGCCAAAGCAGTAATCACTGTCCTAAGGCATCTATTCGTAACACACGGGCTGCCCGACACCCTAGTCTCTGACAACGGCCCGCAATTCACGGCAAACCAGTTTGAGGAGTATTTAGCGGGAGAGGGCATCAGACATGTCCTCTCAGCGCCTTTCCACCCGGCGACAAACGGACTTGCAGAACGTTTCAAAGACTTTGCGAAAAACGATCAGAACTGTCGGTTCAAGGGGTGTCTGTTATGGGGGATAGGGTAGTTATCCCAGAAAATTACGAAAATGTGTTGGAACTGTTGCATGGGCCACCCAGGGATTGTGAGGATGAAGAGTTTAGCGAGGAGTTATGTATGGTGGCCCTTAATGGATAAGGACATCAGCGACAGGGTAGGGAAATGCCAATCCTGCCAAGAGTCGAGGTCGCTACCCCCTACAGCCCCAGTTAGAGAGTGGGAGAAACCCCAGGGGCCATGGTCCAGGATTCACATAGATTTTGGGGCCGTTCCATGGGCAGACCTTTTAATTGTAGTAGATGCCTACTCAAAATGGTTAGAAATCATCCTCATGAAAAGCACAACGGCCGAAGCAGTAATAACAGTCCTAAGGCATCTATTCGTAACACACGGCCTGCCCGACACCCTAGTCTCTGACAACGGCCCGCAATTCACGGCAAACCAGTTTGCGGGGTATTTAGCGGGAGAGGGCATCAGACATGTCCTCTCGGCGCCTTTCCACCCGGCGACGAACGGACTTGCAGAACGTTTCGTTCGGAGCACCAAGGAAGCGCTATCTAGGATAAGTCCAGGCGACTGGCAAACGAAAATAGACACTTTCCTGGCCGTCCAACATAGGACCCCTTGTGTAACAACTGGCCGCAGCCCAGCAGAACTCTTAATGGGCAGGAAACTCAGGTGCCCACTAGACCGACTAAACCCAACTTATACCCCAGACGGGTACAAGGGTATTCAAGGAAAACCAGGAAATGACAGTGGGTGACCCAGTATGGGCACACAACTATAGCGAGGGCCCAACATGGTTAAAGGGGGAAATTCTGGGCATAACCGGACCCAAATCATATGTAGTAGACATGGAGGACGGCTGGGTATGGAAACGCCACATAGACCAGTTAAGAAAATGTATACCAAACAAACTAGAAACCAAACAACCAGGCCCTGACTACCAATTGTTTGAAGCTGCAGCTGACTCAAACCCGAGGCGAGCGGAGGACTTATCTGATTCTGATGAAGTCCAGCGACACCAACAGGTTCCTCCTGAAGGCAACAAGAACGACTCAGCCAATAATCCAGGGCCGGACGGCCTAGAGGAGGAGCTGGAAGGAACAAACAGTCCCTCCGACCAGCTCGACTCTCTCCCAGAGAATGAACTGCGCAGGTCAGAAAGAGTTAGGAGACGCCCTGTCTACCTGCATGACTATGTAGAGAAATAGCATGTAAATATTATGTAAATAGAGGTACAAAGCGTTCTGGGAGGGAAGGAGTGTAATGTATTTTGAACTTTGAGAGGGAATTTTGGGCGGGAAGATTGCACGTTGCTGATTGGTTGAAGCCTCAACCAAAAGAGTATTTAAAGAGGGGTTTTTGCCGGTTGTGTTTGCTGGGGTCACAATAAACTAAAGAGCTGTTGTCACTCACTGGTCTCCTGCCTCTTCATTGCCCGAACTTAACACAGCCCTTCTTCTCGGTCTCACCAGATGTACTTCCTTCTCACCAGATGTACTTCCTTCTCACCAGATGTACTTCCTTCTCACCAGATGTACTTCCTTCTCACCAGATGTACTTCCTTCTCACCAGATGTACTTCCTTCTCACCAGATGTACTTCCTTCTCACCAGATGTACTTCCTTCTCACCAGATGTACTTCCTTCTCACCAGATGTACTTCCTTCTCACCAGATGTACTTCCTTCTCACCAGATGTACTTCCTTCTCACCAGATGTACTTCCTTCTCACCAGATGTACTTCCTTCTCACCAGATGTACTTCCTTCTCACCAGATGTACTTCCTTCTCACCAGATGTACTTCCTTCTCACCAGATGTACTTCCTTCTCACCAGATGTACTTCCTTCTCACCAGATGTACTTCCTTCTCACCAGATGTACTTCCTTCTCACCAGATGTACTTCCTTCTCACCAGATGTACTTCCTTCTCACCAGATGTACTTCCTTCTCACCAGATGTACTTCCTTCTCACCAGATGTACTTCCTTCTCACCAGATGTACTTCCTTCTCACCAGATGTACTTCCTTCTCACCAGATGTACTTCCTTCTCACCAGATGTACTTCCTTCTCACCAGATGTACTTCCTTCTCACCAGATGTACTTCCTTCTCACCAGATGTACTTCCTTCTCACCAGATGTACTTCCTTCTCACCAGATGTACTTCCTTCTTTCCCATCATTCTGAAGTGGTAGCCAGGCAGCTCCGATCTTACATTAATTATACATCTTCAATCATCTTTGTACATTAACTATCAATCCATTTTCTACCCTCAGGTGCTTTGGAGAACTGGCAAACGAAAATAGACACTTTCCTGGCCGTCAACATAGGACCCTTGTGTAACAACTGGCGCAGCCCAGCAGAACTCTTAATGGGCAGGAAACTCAGGTGCCCACTAGACCGACTAAACCCAACTTATACCCCAGATGGGTACAAGGGTATTCAAGGAAAAACCAGGGAAATGACAGTGGGTGACCCAGTATGGGCACACAACTATAGCGAGGGCCCAACATGGTTAAAGGGGGAAATTCTGGGCATAACCGGACCCAAATCATACGTAGTAGACATGGAGGACGGCCGGGTATGGAAACGCCACATAGACCAGTTAAGAAAACGTATACCAAACAAACTAGAAACCAAACAACCAGGCCCTGACTACCAATTGTTTGAATCTGCAGCTGACTCAAACCCGAGGCGAGCGGAGGACTTATCTGATTCCGATGAAGTCCAGCGACGCCAACCGGTTCCTCCTGAAGGCAACAGGAACGACTCAGCCAATAATCCAGGGCCGGACGGCCTAGAGGAGGAGCTGGGAGGAACAAACAGTCCCTCCGACCAGCTCGACTCTCTCCCAGAGAATAAACTGCGAGGTCAGAAAGAGTTAGGAGACGCCTGTCTACCTGCGTGACTACGAGAGAAATAGCATGTAAATATTATGTAAACAGAGGTACAAAGCGTTCTGGGAGGGAAGGAGTGTAATGTATTTTGAACTTTGAGAGGGAATTTTGGGCGGGAAAATTGCACGTTGCTGATTGGTTGAAGCCTCAACCAAAAGAGTATTTAAAGAGGGATTTTTGCCGGTTGTGTTTGCTGGGGTCACAATAAACTAAAGAGCTGTTGTCACTCACTGGTCTCCTGCTTGAGTTGGAGGGGGGTGGGGGTTGGACCAATGGTGAAATCCATTTTTTTTACTACTGGTTCTGTGGGTGTGGCTTGGTGGGCATGGCAGGGGAAGGACACTGCAAAATCTCCATTCCCAGCCCACTCTGGGGCCAGCCAGAGGTGGTATTTGCCGGTTCTCCGAACTACTCAAAATTTCCGCTATCGGTTCTCCAGTACCTGTCAGAACCTGCTGGATTTCACCCCTGGGTTGGACTAAATGACCTATAACTCCAACTCTGTTAATCTGAGAGGAGACCTATAACATCCCCTGCCCCCCTGCTCTGGTGGGTCAGGTTTATAAGGTTGGGCAAAGAACACCGGAAGATCTTGAGGGCAGAACAGGTTGAGGCCATATCTAATCTGGAACTCGTGTGTCATGTGGTGGGCCAAACAGATGCATCCAGAAAAGAAACAATTGTGGACAAATGGACTTCTGCAGCTATTCCCTAGCAGCTGATCTTCAAGACAGGCCATCTGTGGTTTTATGGGGGGTGGGGGTAGAGGGGGTAAACAGCCATCAAGTTGAATAGCCTCTTCCCCAGAGAACATCTGTTGCCTCTTGCTGGGAATCCTGAGATATTTCATAGCACCAATTGGTCCGTTCGCACACTGCAATGCTGCCTTTTGTTGCCATGTTACTTAGCTTTCCCCCAGTCTGTCAATGCCGACCAATACTTTGAGATCCATTATGATCAAATGAATAACACTGTAGAAAAGCAGGAAAAATCAGGAGAGTATATCAGTGGATGGAGGGAGGGAAGGAGGCTCCAGGATGTTGGCTTGCAAGAGAGATGGATATAGAGCAGCGTTTCTCAACTTCAGCGATTTTAAAGATCCATGGACATCAACTCCCAGAACTCCATGGGGTTGGGGCAGTGGTGAAATCCAAATTTTTTTACTACCAGTTCTGTGGGCGCGGTTTGGTGGGAGTGATGTGGCTTGGTGGGCGTGGCTTGGTGGGAATGACGGGGAAGAATACTGCAAAATCCCCATTCCCTCCCCACTTCTGGGGGAAGGATATTGCAAAATCTCCATTCTCACGCCACTCTGGGGTCAGCCAGAGGTGGTATTTGCCGGTTCTCCGAACTACTCAAAATTTCTCCTGCTGGTTTTCCGAACTGCTCAAAATTTCTGCCACTGGTTCTCCAAAACCTGTCAGAACCTGCTGGATTTCACCCCTGGATTGGGGGAATTCTGGGAGTTGATGTCCATGCATCATTAAACAGTGCTATAGACCAGGGGTCTCCAACCTTGGCAACTTTAAGACCTGTGGACTTCAACTCCTAGAGTTCCTCAGCCAGCTGACAACTTTAAGACTTGTGGAGTTGTATTTCAGTTTTTGCTAAAAGAAAATCAAAAATATGGGTATGATGAGGACTGGACCTCAATGGCAATCTCAATTTTTGAGATTTGGAGAACAGCCTGGTTTCTTTCCGTTGAATAAGTCTTACTAGGTTGAGTAGAATAGATTTGAACGGAGCATGTATAACTTCTCCACTTATGACAAGAGAGATTAAAGCTGCTTATTCTTGATTGGACTGAGCTTTCTTTAGCTCCCCATTAGAGCAATCCAGCCCTAGAACAAAATTGCCCAATACAATATTTTTCATTATGATTTTTTTTCACTTGGATTTTGACTGGAGGAAAAAGTTGTAGGAAAATTGATGGGGAAAAGAAATAGGTCAATACATTGTGACCTATTAGACTTTGAAAGACGTCTCTTTGCCAGCCATTGGAGAACCAAAGGGGTAATATTAATATTTCTGTCTAAGTATGAATTAGCACTATCAGTAGCTTCTCACAACTTCCTTGATGAAGTTTGGTAAACACCTAGCCAGTGCATTCACATTGAATGCTAAGTGACTTTAGGATTAACAGGGTTGGATGGTCCAGTATTATTTGTGTTCATCTGTGTGTTCTGCATATTCAGAAAATAATTTCATTTGGTCCTTAGGGGAAGCATAGGTTATATAAAGGGATGTGATGGCTCACTGGCTGAGACACTGAGCTTGTCGATCAAAAAGTCGGCAGTTCAGCGGTTCGAATCCCTAGTGCTGCGTAACGGGGTGAGCTCCCGTTACTTGTCCCAGCTTCTGCCAACCTAGCAGTTCGAAAGCAGGTAAAGAATGCAAGTAGAAAAATAGGGACCACCTTTGGTGGGAAGGTAACAGCGTTCCGTGCGCCTTTGGCGTTGAGTCATGCCACCCACATGACCACAGAGACGTCTTCGGGCAGCGCTGGCTCTTCGGCTTTGAAACAGAGATGAGCACCGCCCCCTAGAGTCAGGAACAACCAGCATATATGTGCAAGGGGAACTGTTGTGTTTGCGCCCCCCGAGCTGGGCCCCCTGCCAGAAAGTGACTTGGGAAGTGAGGGGGAAGGGCCGTCAGGACTTACCTCGGGAGCACCGGCTTCCCTGGCTCAGCTCCAGGAGCCAGAGGCAGGCCAGGTGGAGGAGATAACGAGGCCTCTGTCCCCTGACTCTTCCCCCCCCCCAGGCCACGCCTCCAGACACGGCTGATGGCAATCAGGCCTGGCTGGACCCTAGGTTTTGTAGGCAGGAGAGGCAGGAACAACAGAAGCAAGGGTGGGGCAGGCCTAGGAAGTGCTGAGTCACGGAGCCACACCCCACAGGGTATAAAAGCAGCAAGGGCTGCTATACCACTTCGTGGCGAGCAAATCAACTGCTTAGAGAGAGAGAGAACTTGAGCTGAAGTACTGTTTGTTCCTGGTTTCCTGGCTGACTCATCGGCATCAAGAGAGATAACAGAGAAACTTGGCAGACGCTCGCTAGTTTGCTGCCAGAGCTGATAGTTGCCATGGATTGATTTGCCGGCTAATTAAATCATCGCTCGTGTCTCCCGGACTGGGGGTGAGGGAGGGAGACAGAACAGGAACCTTTACCTAGGTTGTATGAATACAGGCAACGTTTCATATGATGCTGTGGACTTTGGAAAGTTTGTGTGGGCTACAATCAAGGCTCTGCTTCACCTACCTGCAAGTCCTGGCGGTTTAAGTTCTATACCTTTGATAGAAATGGAGAAACAGCCCTGACGTTTGAAAGTCAGTCAGTCAGTCAGTCAGCCTCTCTCTCTCTCTCTCTCTCTCACTCACTGCAAAAGGCTTGGTTTTGAGGGGTGGGTGGAGACCCCCATTTCCTTGAAGTTCTCATACCAATTGGAGGAAGGGGAAGGTCCGGGAAGCCAAGCAGCCCGTCAGGGAGTCTCATCCTGCCCCATGGGGCCTGGCAGGGCGGAAGAGCTTCTCCTTTTGCAACAGCTGCAGGCTTAGGAGCCTCTATTCCAAGGTCTCAGCGCCCAGAGAGAGAAATTCGACTCCGAATTGCAAGGAGTCTCTTTGGAAATCTGTTCCAGCCAGAGATCCACTTTCAGCGGCAGGAAGGCTGCTTGCTCTGTGGAAAAGAGGCTCTCCTCTTTGCTCTTTGTAGTCGTCTGGAGGGGCTGCTGCAGGAAACTTTTTACTCTCTCTCTTTCTCTACCTCCTTCCCTCCATCCTCCTCCTCACCACTCCTCCTCCTCCTCCTCCTTCTTCTCCTTCTCCTCTTCCTCCTCCTCTTCTTCTTCTCCTCCTCCTCTTCCTGTTCTTCTTCTTCTTCATCATCTTCTCCTCCTTCTTCCTCCTCCGCCTTCATTTTCTTCTTTCTCCCTTTCTCATTCTTCCTTTCTCTTTCTTTGTCTTGTTCTCTCTGTCTTGTCCTCTCTCATCCTTTCATTCTCTTTCTCTCTCTTTCTCTCTCCCCACCTCATCTCTCTCTGTGTGTGTGTCATACACACACAGAGAGTTACTTTTACAGCTCCTTGTCAAAGCTCCCTTGGTTGGGCTTATCTATTACCCTCTTAAAACACACACACACACACACACACACACACACACACACACACACACACACACACACACACGAGACAGTGCCAAGAATCAGTCAAACCTAAATGTAAACAGTGCCATGAGCTTTGTAAAACTATTCCCACCAGCCCGATGCTACGATCTCTTCTGCAGCAATCTCTTTTGCAGCGATTGTTAAGCGAACGCCATGGTCGTTAAGCGAACCAATGGTTTGCTAGGGGTGCGGTTTTACCAAAACCCACCTGGTTTTTAGCAAAACCATGGTCAAATGTAATCCTGTGTCCATGGGACGCTGCAAATGGTTGCGAGTGTGACCCTATTTCCAAGCACCTGAAGTGCATTCACATCAGTGGGTAGGTTGCCCCCGGTTCGGTCCGGTTCATGCGAACCGGTAGTAAAACCAGGGGCAGGCTCCACCCACCCACCTGGATGTCGTCATAGACCATCTGCGCAGAAGTTCGACACGAGCGCGAGCAAAACGAGCGATCCCATTGTAAACTAGTAGTAAAGATAAGTAGAACCCACCCCTGGTTCACACGACCAGTGGGGGAATGGGAGGCGACCAGTTCATCCCATTTGTCAGGTAATTCATTTAGGGGAGTTTCTGGCTATAAAATTCTTTAGGATCTACTTGAGAAAGTTTCTTTCTTCCACTGTGCAATACAGCAAGTCCTCTACTTATAACCTAGCGACCGTTTGACGTTACAACGGCACCAAAAACAGTGGCTTGTAACCATTTTTCACACTTATGACCGTCGCAGCATCCCCATGGTCCTGTGATTTACATTTGGATGCTTGGCAACCTAACTCATATTTACGACGGTGACCTGGAGTTGTGTGATCCCGTTTTGCGACCTTCTGAGAAGCAAAGTCCATGGGGAGCCAGATTCACTTAACAAATGTGGCAAGGAAAGTTGTAAAATGGGGAAAAACTCACTTACCAAATTTCTTTTTTTTTTTGGTATTAAAAAGTTTTTTATTTTCCATAATAATTCCCATAATTTGACCGGTGTACAGTACAATCACTTATCCAACAATCGATCCTATATTCAAATTATGCTCAATCGGGCCTGCTCGGTCGCCACTCCCTTCCTTAATCCTTTCTACCCTTCTCATCCTTCTTCTACTTTCCCCACCATCCTCCTCCTCACTTTCCTCCTTCCCTTCCTCCTTCCCACTTCCATCCTTTCTAACCCTCTATCTTCCCCTCCTTCTCCTCCTCCTATCCTTTCTTCCCCCTCCCTTCTTTCCTACCTACCTACCTGCCTACCTACTTTCTTCCTTCTTTACTCCTCTTTCCTTCCTCTTCCCCTTCCGGAGCGGTTACCGAGCAGCCCCGACTTTACACCATTCCAACTTATTTAATTCTACCATTATTCCTGTACAATGGCAATCAATCAATTTATAATCTTCCCTCATTTCCCCTCCCTCCCCCCCCACCCGAGACTTCCCATAACAGAATACAGGGTATAGTAACTAACAAACATAATCTAAAATATAACATAAAACATATTCCATTTCACACCATCACACTATCAGTTCCCTTCTTTCTTAATCTCTAATACATAACAATTCCTAACTTCACTCAAAAACTAATTGGTATTTTTTAATCTGATACTTATTTGGAATATAATCGATCCACTTTCTCCATTCCAAAATATATTTTTCTTGTGTATAGTCTTTCAAATAGGCAGAAATTTTTGCCATTTCGCTAAATTTGATACTTTACTAATCCATTCTCCAATTGTAGGTAAGTCTTCTTTCTTCCAACATTGTGCAATCAATAGTCTTGCAGCAGTTATTAAATTCAAAATCAATTTTGTCTCTATAACAGTGCAATCTGGAATTATTCCTAATAAAAAAAACTGTGGAACAAACTTGATCTTTTTCAAAATGTTCTGCATAATCCACCATATTTTAATCCAAAAAGCTTTAACTTTTTTGCAAGTCCACCATATATGATAATAAGTAGCATCCTCAGAATCACTCTTACCAAATTTCTTACTGAGCAACAGAAATTTGGGGCTCGATTGTGGTCATATGTCGAGGACTACCCATACAGTTGAGCCCAAAATTTCTGTTGCTAAGTGAGACATCTGTTAAGTGCACTTTACCCCATTTTACGACTTCGCTTGCCATCAGTTGTTAAGTGAATCACTGCCATTGTAACCATTGCAGAAAAAATAATTGCTACCAACCTGCCTTCCATTGAGGACCTGTATACTGCACGAATCAAGAAGAGGGCCGTGAAAATATTTGCAGACCCCTCGCATCCTGGACATAAACTGTTTCAACTCCTACCCTCAAAACGACGCTATAGAGCACTGCACACCAGAACAACTAGACACAAGAATAGTTTCTTCCCGAAGGCCATCACTCTGCTAAACAAATAATTCCCTCAACACTGTCAGACTATTTACTGAATCTGCACTACTATTAATCTTCTCATCGTTCCCATCACCAATCTCTTTCCATTTATGACTGTATGACTATAACTTGTTGCTGGCAATCCTTATGATTTATATTGATATATTGATCATCAATTGTGTTGTAAATGTTGTACCTTGATGAACGTATCTTTTCTTTTATGTACACTGAGAGCATATGCACCAAGACAAATTCCTTGTGTGTCCAATCACACTTGGCCAATAAAATTCTATTCTATTCTATTGGTGTTTAAGTGAATCTGGCTTCCTATCAATTTTGCTCGTCAGAAGGTCGCAAAAGGGGATCATCTGACCCCGGGACACTGCGACCGTTATAAATAGGAACCAGTGGCCAACTGTCTAAATTTTGATCACGTGACCACGGGGATGCTGCAATGGTCGTAAGTATGAAAATCGGACATAAGACATTTTTTTCCTATAAAAAAAAGTTTTTAGTAACTTCGAACCAGGGGTGAAATGCTCCCGGTTTGCACCAGATCGCCTGATCGGGTGGCGATGGCGGCGGGTGGTTCGGAGAACCAGTAGCAAAAATCCCTGCCCCCCCCTCATGCCCAGCTGGGCTGCGCGATCATCAGAGGCTTTTTTTTTTACTTTTAAAAGCATTTTTTTTGCATCCTTTTTGAGGGTGGTAATAACAACAACAACAACAACAACAGAGTTGGAAGGGACCTTGGAGGTCTTCTAGTCCAACCCCCTGCCCAGGCAGGAAACCCTACACCATTTCAGACAGATGGTTATCCAACATTTTCTTAAAAATTTCCAGTGTTGGAGCATTCACAACTTCTGCAGGCAAGTCGTTCCACTGATTAATTGTTCTAACTGTCAGGAAATTTCTCCTTAGTTCTAAGTCGCTTTTTTCCTTGATCAGTTTCCACCCATTGCTTCTTTTCTACCCTCAGGTGCTATGGAGAACAGCCCGACTCCCTCTTCTTTGTGGCAACCCCTGAGATATTGGAACACAGCTATCATGTCTCCCCTAGTCCTTCTTTTCATTAAACTAGACATACCCAATTCCTGCAACTGTTTTTCATATGTTTTAGCCTCCAGTCCCCTAATCATCTTTGCTGCTCTTCTCTGCACTCTTTCTAGAGTCTCTGGTTGAAGCTCTTGGAGGTTTATCTGCATCCTCAAGGTCACCTGTGTAGTGTAAGAGGTTCCTGTACTCTGCAATTTTTCTGGAAATCCGTTCCTACTCCCACACCATTCAAAGGATGTCTATCCCAAATTGCATAGCTAAAAGTCTGTAGAGATTCTCAATCATCTAGGTCAGGGATCTGCAAACTTGGCTCTTTTAAGTCTTGTGGACTTCAATTCTCAGAATTCCACAGCCAGCTTTGCTGGCTGAGGAACTCTGGGAGTTGAAGTCCACAAGTCTTAAAAGAGCCAAGTTTGCAGACCCCTGATCTAGGTCATCATTGTCCTGAAGGTGTTTTGTCCCAAAGATGAACACCCTTCGATTGGTGTGGGAGTATGAACAGATTTCCAGAAAAACTGCAGCTACAGAAACCATTTGCACCACTCAGGTGACCCTGAGGACCCAGATAAGCTCCCAAGTGCTTCAACGACCCTCTAAAAGGATGCAAAGGACTAGCTGTAAGCAAGGAATATAAATTCTTCCATTTCCCACCATCCAATCAGAGCTGAAGAAGCTTTTTGGATGAGAGGTCAAATGTCTTCAAACCCCCCTCCCCAAGAAAGTCCAGTTGCCTCCTGAAAAAGCACCTTTGAGACATTGCTACGCAAGGTAGTTGTTGGCAGCCTATTTGAGGATCTTTTTTTTGCCGCAGTTGTTAAGTGAATCACTCCGGTTGTTAAGTGAATCATGCAGTTGTTAAGCAAATCTGGCTCCCGCCACTGACTTTACTTGTCGGAAGCTGTCTGGGAAAGTCACCGACGTTGCGCACAAAACGCAGATTTTCATTATCACATCATAACAATAACATAACATAACATCAGAGTTGGAAGGGACCTTGGAGGCCTTCTAGTCCAACCCCCTGCCCAGGCAGGAAACCCTACACCATCTCAGTCAGATGGTTATCCAACATTTTCTTAAAAATTTCCAGTGTTGGAGCATTCACAACTTCTGCAGGCAAGTCGTTCCACTTATTAATTGTTCTAACTGTCAGGAAATTTCTCCTTAGTTCTAAGTTGCTTCTTTCTTTGATCAGTTTCCACCCATTGCTTCTTGTTCTGCCCTCAGGTGCTTTGGAGAACAGCCCGACTCCCTCTTCTTTGTGGCAGCCCCTGAGATATTGGAACACAGCTATCATGTCTCCCCTAGTCCTTCTTTTTGTTAAACTAGACATGCCCAGTTCCTGCAACCCTTCTTCATATGTTTCAGCCGCCAGTCCCCTAATCATCTTGGTTGCTCTTCTCTGCACTCTTTCTAGAGTCTCAACATCTTTTTTACATCGTGGCGACCAAAACTGGATGCAATATTCCAAGTGTGGCCTTACCAAGGCATTATAAAGTGGCACTAACACTTCACATGATCTTGATTCTATCCCTCTGTTTATGCAGCCCAGAACTGTGTTGGCTTTTTTAACAGCTGCTGCACACTGCTGGCTCATATCTAGATGGTTATCCACTAGGACTCCAAGATCCCTCTATCCAATCTGCCAAATTAGCCAACGTCAGGGAAAAAAACATCAGCCAACTATCTTGGATGGATTGAATGAGTGGAACCATGCTTATACATGTTTGATTATTTCTGTTCGTGTTGAATTTCTCAATTTCCTGGCTAAGGCAAAGCATGGGAAAAAACTGTCGCAATGCTTTTTTAAAAAAATAAATAAAGATGATTCTCAAAAAAAGCCAAGCGGATATTTTTATTTTTCACCTGTTATTAATAACTGACAAATTTGGAGATGGAACAATAATTGAAATGGCGCAAAGAATCCTTCCAGAGAAAAAGCAGAGAAGGAAGGGGAAAAAATCCATTTCTAATTAAAACTCTTTTTTTGAATTCCAAGGAGTCAAAATAATAATTACTGGTCCTGGAAGCTGTCCAGACATTAATAGAGTCCCTTTAACCTTGGAGGAACATTACAGGAGACTTTTTAAAATTATGTGCAGTTTAGACATTGGGAATTTAGATGCGTTGCAGAAAGTAAAGGTTTTCCTTGGGTTTGAAGAGGGGAGAATGAGGAAGGGGAGAAATTTTGAACGAGTCTTGGTGCAAGATCTAGAGGTAAAGCCAGAGGACAATATTACAAGTACTTCTCAACTTATGTCCGGTCACTTAGCAACGTTTGAAATTACGACGGACCTCCCTGGAGTTATTTAAGATCTAGATTTGAAGTTCTGATGGTTATAATAATAATAATAAAAATAATATCAGAGTTGGAAGGGACCTTGGAGATCTTCTAGCCCAACCCCCTGCCCAGGCAGGAAACCTTACACGATTTCAGACAAATGCCTATCCAACATTTTCTTAAAAATTTCCAGTGTTGGAGCATTTACAACTTCTGCAGGCAAGTTGTTCCACTTATTAATTGTTCTAACTGTCAGGAAATTTCTCCTTAGTTCTAGGTTGCTTCCCTCCTTGATCAGTTTCCACCCATTGCTTCTTGTTCTACCCTCAGGTGCTTTGGAGAATAGCTTGACTCCCTCTTCTTTGTGGCAACCCCTGAGATATTGGAACACTGCTATCATGTCTCTCCTAGTCCTTCTTTTCATTAAACTAGACATACCCAGTTCCTGCAACCGTTCTTCATATGTTTTAGCCTCCAGTCCCCTAATCATCTTTGTCGCTCTTCTCTGCACTCTTTCTAGAGTCTCAACATCTTTTTTACATCGTGGCGACCAAAACTGGATGCAATATTCCAAGTGTGGCCTTACCAAGGCATTATAAAGTGGCACTAACACTTCACGTGATCTTGATTCTATCCCTCTGTTTATGCAGCCCAGAACTGTGTTGGCTTTTTTAACAGCTGCTGCACACTGCTGGCTCATATCTAGATGGTTATCCACTAGGACCAAGATCCCTCTATCCAATCTGCCAAATTAGCCAACGTCAGGGGAAAAAACATCAGCCAACTATCTTGGATGGATTGAATGAGTGGAACCATGCTTATACATGTTTGATTATTTCTGTTCGTGTTGAATTTCTCAATTTCCTGGCTAAGGCAAAGCATGGGAAAAAACTGTCGCAATGCTTTAAAAAAAAATAAAAATAAAGATGATTCTCAAAAAAAGCCAAGAGGATATTTTTATTTTTCACCTGTTATTAATAACTGACAAATTTGGAGATGGAACAATAATTGAAATGGCGCAAAGAATCCTTCCAGAGAAAAAGCAGAGAAGGAAGGGGAAAAAATCCATTTCTAATTAAAACTCTTTTTTTGAATTCCAAGGAGTCAAAATAATAATTACTGGTCCTGGAAGCTGTCCAGACATTAATAGAGTCCCTTTAACCTTGGAGGAACGTTACAGGAGACTTTTTAAAATTATGTGCAGTTTAGACATTGGGAATTTAGATGCGTTGCAGAAAGCAAAGTTTTTCCTTGGGTTTGAAGAGGGGAGAATGAGGAAGGGGAGAAATTTTGAACGAGTCTTGGTGCAAGATCTAGAGGTAAAGCCAGAGGACAATATTACAAGTAGTTCTCAACTTATGTCCGGTCACTTAGCAACCGTTTGAAATTACGACGGACCTCCCTGGAGTTATTTAAGATCTAGATTTGAAGTTCTGATGGTTATAATAATAATAATAAAAATAATATCAGAGTTGGAAGGGACCTTGGAGGTCTTCCAGCCCAACCCCCTGCCCAGGCAGGAAACCTTACACGATTTCAGACAAATGCCTATCCAACATTTTCTTAAAATTTTCCAGTGTTGGAGCATTTACAACTTCTGCAGGCAAGTTGTTCCACTTATTGATTGTTCTAACTGTCAGGAAATTTCTCCTTAGTTCTAGGTTGCTTCTCTCCTTGATCAGTTTCCACCCATTGCTTCTTGTTCTACCCTCAGGTGCTTTGGAGAATAATTTGACTCCCTCTTCTTTGTGGCAACCCCTGAGATATTGGAAGACTGCTATCATGTCTCCCCAGTCCTTCTTTTCATTAAACTAGACATACCCAGTTCATGCAACCGTTCTTCATATGTTTTAGCCTCCAGTCCCCTAATCATCTTTGTCGCTCTTCTCTGCACTCTTTCTAGAGTCTCAACAACCTTTTTACAACGTGGCGACTAAAACTGAATGCAATATTCCAAGTGTGGCCTTATCAAGGCATTAGGCCACACTTGGAATATTGCATTCAGTTTTGGTTCTCCGCCACTGGTGGGATGCAGCTGGTTGTTGTGACCCAGGCCCAAGTAGGTAGTAGGAAACTCAGTCCGTGGAAAAATAAACAAAACTTTATTCGAACAGCTGAGAATTACTTCATTCCCAGCGTTGTTCAACTCAAATTAAAACGAATGCCTCCCAACACAAATTCCTCTGTTCTCTCGCAAACCTTGGTCCCATTAGGCAAACTGCCAAAGGCCTTTCTTGGCAAACGTTCAGAAGTCACAAAAACAAATGCAAGACGTAGACGAAGCAGAAGATGAAGCTACCAATATTGTTTTCCGGCAAAACCCAAACGCCGTTGCTGGTCTGTTTTAAGCCTTATGGGAGTGGCCAATCATCTCCTGGCCTTACTCCCGAGTCGTCCTTTTTGCTTGAGCTGCTCTTGCCTTCTGGCAGCTCTTCTCATGCGTGCATTAGGAACAGGCTCCTCCTGTTCCTCTGCCAGTCTCTGGAGGCTCTGGAGTCTGCACCTCGCTCCCCGATGGCCCTGGCCTCACCTCAGCCTCATCGCTGTCCAACTCCATTGCCAGCTCCATAGGCTGCTGGCAGACCACAACACTAGTTTAACAACCGGTTTAGTGAGTGCGCTCTTCGCGTGCACGTGTGCCTAAGGTGCTTGCACACAGCGCTGAAACTGGAGTATTTAGAGGCTCAGCTGCTTACCTTCCAAGTCAGCAACAGTAAGTAGAACAGTGAGGGGGGGGGAATCAGATGTGCTGCACAAACTACAAAGCAAGACATAAAGGACAGGATAGAGTGGGGGCAGGTGGGCGGGGCCAATTGATCGTCGGAGCTACCAGTTCACCCAAACCGGTCCAAACACCACCTCTGTTCTCCCCACTGTCACGTGACTGCATTTTGTGAGCTGGGCAATCAGACTTTGGAAAAAGTGCAAAGAAGAGCAACTAAGATGATTAAAGGCCTGGAGACTAAAACATATTGAAGAATGGTTGCAGGAATTGGGTTTGGCCAGTCTAGAGAAAAGAAGGACTGGGGGGGACATGATAGAGTATTCTAATATTTGAGGGGCTGCCACAAAGAGGAGGGAGTCAATTTATTTTTCAAAGCACCTGTCGCGTCCCACTCCCCCTCCGACGGTTGGATCTGGGAAGTCTGTATCAAGCGTGGCCACGAAGCCTCTGCAGCTTTGCCAAATTTCTGTCAGAGTTCTCAGGGCAGGCAGGAATCCAAGGTGTGACTTCCAGATGAGACTTTGCTTGACTCAAGGAATACCAAAAAGCAGATCCTTTATATAGGCCATGGGGTGTGGCTCCATGACTCAGCACTTATCCAGGCCTGCCCCTCCCTTCCTTTTGCTGACGTCGCTTCTCCATTCTCCGGAAGCAGGGATCCGTCCACTGTGACTTTCCGTCCTCCTGATCTGCTGCCGGCAATTCTAGCACGTGGCCAGCTTCGTGCTCACACGCTGTAGGAGGGAGGTTTGTTTGCTCATTCTGTCCGAGCATGGTGCTAGGGCTGGGGGCTGGAGGCATGCCAGGCCGTTCCTGAGCCAGACTCTGGCTCAGATAGCAGGAGATGGGAGGGGCCAGGCTGAGGAGAGGAGGGCTGGCAAGGAACAACAGAAGAGCAACTAAGATAATTAAAGGCCTGGAGACTAAAACATATGAAGAACGGTTGCAGGAATTGGGTTTGGCCAGTCTAGAGAAAAGAAGGACTAGGGGGGACATGATAGAGTATTCTGATATTTGAGGGGCTGCCACAAAGAGGAGGGAGTCAATTTATTTTTCAAAGCACCAGAGAGCAGGACAAGAAACAATGGATGGAAACTAATCAAGGAGAGAAGAAACCTGGAATTAAGGAGAAACTTCCTAACAGTGAGGACAATTAACCAGTGGAACAGCTTGCCTCCAGAAGCTGTGGGTGCTTCATCACTGGAGGTTTTAAAGAAGAGACTGGATAGCCATTTGCCTGATATCATATAGGGTCTCCTGCTTTAACAAGGGGTTGGACTAGAAGACCTCTAAGGTCCTTTCCATATCATTCCTGATTGATCGATATATATCCATTTGCAGCACATGACCGTGTTTTATAACAGATTTGTCAAAAACTAGCATTTAGAGTAGAGAATAGAGCTGGAAGGGGCCTTCGAGGTCTTCGAGTACAACTATCGGTTTTCAGGAAAACTAGGCCTGCAGTGAGCCATTGGTTCTCTTAATGACCCTGGTGTTTGCTTAACGATCGTGAGGATCAACACCGCAGTGTTCGCTTAAGAACCACCGCCGAAAAGGTTGCAAAATCCAGTTGGTCGTTTGGGTGATCTGACTTATGATTGACATGAGTTATGACCCCAATAGATAAGCTCCATGATGGTCATAACTCTGGGACTCCCTGTAATACGTTTTTGACAAGTCTCAATGACGTTGACTTTGTCTTGAATTTTGTGCTTAAACGAATCTCTTTTTTGTTGATAATTGAGCCAATTCAAAGGACCAAAGTACAGGTAGTTCTCAGCGTACAACGACGCTTATGTTGCTAAGTGAGATATTTGTTAAATGAATTTTGAGCCATTTTACAACCTTTCTCGCCACAGTTGTTAAGTGAACACTTGTAACTGTGAAAAACGGTCATACGTTATCTTCTTCATTGCCATTGTAACTTTGAACAGTAACTAAATGAAGTGGACAACCAGCTCAATATTTATTTATTTATTTTGTCACATCATATAAAAAGATTATATAGTATATAAACATATATATGAGTAAATATTAGGAGGTATAAGCATATATATATATATAGGAAGAAGAAAAGAAAAACAATAGGACAGGAACGGTAGGCACGTTTGTGCGCTTATGCACGCCCCTTATGGTCCTCTTAGGAATGGGGTGAGGTCAATAGTAGAAAGTTTTTGGATAAAGCTTTTAGGATTATGGGAAGAGACCACAGAGTCAGGTAAAGTATTCCAAGCACTGATGATTCTGTTACAGAAGTCATATTTTCTGCAATCTAGATTAAAGCGGTTAACATTAAGTTTAAATCTAT
Source organism: Ahaetulla prasina (assembly GCF_028640845.1). NCBI lineage: Eukaryota > Metazoa > Chordata > Lepidosauria > Squamata > Colubridae > Ahaetulla > Ahaetulla prasina. Next base: position 292,697,957 of record NC_080540.1, on the reverse strand, counting down.
TGGTTGCTCTTGTATTATTGCAATTAAAGCTGAAGTAGTCTTTAACAGGAAGGACATTACAATAGATGATTCTATGAGTTAAACTTAGGTCTTGTCGAAGGCGACGGAGTTCCAAGTTTTCTAAACCTAGGATTTCAAGTCTGGTGGGATAAGGTATTTTGTTGTTTTCAGAGGAATGGAGAACTCTTCTTGTAAAATATTTTTAATATTTAAATAAAATATTTAAATAAAATATTTAAAATATGATATTTTATATTAAATAAAATATTTAAATAAAATATTTAAAATATGAGCCAGCAGTGTGCAGCAGCAGCCCAAAAACCCAATGCAATCCTAAATTGCATTGATAGAAGGATGCAATCAAGATCAAGGAGGTACATGATCCAGGAAAGATTCAACCTGGAAATGAGGAGAAATTTTCTGACAGTGAGAACAATCAATCAATGAAACAGAAGCTGCCTTCAGAAGGTGTGAGAGCTTCATCCCTGGAGACTTTCAAGAAGAGATTGGACTGCCATTTGTCAGAAATGGTGCAGAGGCTCCTGCTTGGGCAGGGGGTTGGACTAGATGACCTCCAAGGTCCCTTCCAACTCCGTTCATCTGTAATCTGAAACTGTTGTAAGTCAAGGGCTATCTGTGTAGCACTTACGCAGGCCTTAGCTCACACCGCATTGTATTTTTTAGAAGTGCAGAAATGTGAGTAAATACGTAGGTGCTAATCAGATCTCCTGTAGATATAAACTGTAATTAGATAAATGTAATTTTAAGCAAGATTAAATAAAATTGCTTGCTCTGGGATTCCTCATTGCATTTTCTAAGTTTGGACAACTTTGAGGAGGATAAATTCCAATCTTGGGGATAAAGCAACCCCAAAACGTTGCCTCTGGCTTCATCAGCAGAAAAACGGTCAACGTGGTTATTGAATTAATCCATTTTCTGAGTTCGCACAATACTTTCCCCTCAATCTTGAACTAATGAAGCAGGTTGAATTCACAAGCTGCAAGAAGACTGATCAAAGATAACACCAATTTTACCAGGAGCTGAAAATACAGCTGCAAAACCTTTCATGGATGTTCAGGTAGACCTCAGCTTATGACCGCCATGGAGCCGAAAATTTCTGCGGCTGAGCGAGACCGTTGTTAAGGGAGTTTTGCCCCATTTCTTCCCACAGTTGTTAAGTCAACCTGGCTTCCTCGCTGAATTTGCTTGTCAGAAGGGTTGACGTGACTTTGGGACACTGCGACCGTCACAAATATGAAAACGTCTGAATTCTGATCACGTGACCATGGGGATGCTGCAGAGGTGGGTTTCAGCAGGTTCTGACCAGTTCTGGAGAACTGGTAGCGGAAATTTTGAGTAGTTCGGAGAACCGGTAGTAAAGATTCTGACTGGCCCCACCCCCGTCTATTCTCTGCCTCCCGAGTCCCAGCTGATCGGGAGGAAATGGGGATTTTGCAGTATCCTTCCCTTGCCACGCCCACCATGCCACGCCCACCAAGCCATGCCCACAGAACCGGTAGTAAAAAATTTTGAAACCCACCCCTGGGATGCTGCAATGGAAGTGTGGAAAATGATCATAAGTCACTTTTTTTTCAGTGGCTGTTGTAACTTTGAACGGTCACTAAGCAAATGATTGCAAGCGGTGGTGGGATTCAGCCAGTTTGGATCAGTTCGGGCGAACCGGTAGTGGCTCAGGCTGTAAGAAGCCTGTTATTAAACATAGCTGCTTGCAATTACTGCAGGTTCTAGTCCCACCAGGCCCAAGGTTGACTCAGCCTTCCATCCTTTATAAGGTAGGTAAAATGAGGACCCAGATTGTTGGGGGGGGCCAATAAGTTGACTTTGTATATAAATATACAAATAGAATGAGACTATTGCCTTACACAATGTAAGCCGCCCTGAGTCTTCGAAGAAGGGTGGGATATAAATGTAAATAAAAAATAAAAAAATAAAAACATTGATGGCTGGTCCCACCCTGCTCCTCCTCACCCAGAAGTCCCCATGCACCTCATTTTGGCTCCCAGGTAAGTGCAGGGAGGTCTACTAGGCCCAAACTGGGGAGGGGGGTGACACGGCCCTCCCATGCCCATTTTTGCTCCCAGGAGGCTGCAGGGAGGTCTACTAGGTCCAAAATGGGGCACGGGCCATGCACTCCCCCCCGGCAGCACGTTTTTGCTCCCAGGGGATTGCAGGAGGCTAAGTGCTGCCTGTCACGCTCCCTGGCCACGCCCACCATGGCCACGCCCACCTAGTCGATCATTAGGGCAGAGATCCGGTTGTTAAATTATTTGAATCCCACCACTGGTTGCAAGTCAAGAACTACCTGTACTTAGCTGGGCCATGTTATTTGTCTGTGTTTTTTTCCGCCTTTCCGATTCTAAGGCAGTGATGGCTAACCTTTTTGCTGTCGCGTGCCAAAAGCGGGGGCAATGCAGGGGGGTCACGCACATGTGCGCCCGCATGCATAATTCAATGTCCCCCACGCCCTGCCCTCCTGCACATGCGCGCGTGACCCCCTGGGCTCCACCCGCTTTTGGCGCACGACAAAAAGATTACCAGCGGGCCCAGTAGGGCCCTTTTTCACCCTTCCCAGACTCCAGAGGCTTTCTTGGAGCCTGGGGAGGGCAAAAATGGCCTTCCCCCCCACCAGAGGCCCTCCAGAGGCTGGAAATGGCCCATTTCCTGATTTCCAGTGGGCCCGGAAGGCCTGAAAATTAGCTGGCTGGTGTGTGCATGTATGCTGAGCTAAGCTAGGGCAACACTAGCGTGCTCACAGATATGGCACTACATGCCACCTGTGGCACATGTGCCATAGATTCGCCATCACAGTTCTAGGGCAATCCAAAAGATACTCAGCCTCTACTTGATCACCATTGGCTTTCAATTCTGCTTTTCCCACCAACTATTTATTGCTCTGGAAAAAGAACAGAGTTTTTTGGCTTTTCGTTGATGGTAGCTTTTCATCATAACCTTTTGGGCAAAATGTAAGATACTAGCATGGCTTTACTTTATAAAGTGCTTTGGATAGGAAGGCCTATTCAATCATTGCCCTGTAAAAAATGAACTCACCTTAAGGGAAATATGGGAAGGATAAAGTGAGAGCATTTAGAAATGGCAAGGTTGCAAGAGGAACATGGGTATAAGACAGGGATGTTCCCAAACATAGTTCAGTAAATCTAGAATCACTCAGTTCAGCTTAATTCAAGTCAAATCAACTCAGCTTACCTCAGCTCAGCTAAATTGAAGACAGGTCTGCTCAAGTCAGGTCAACTCAGCTCAGTTCAGTTCAGCTCAGCTCAGCTCAACTCAAGAGAGCTTAACTCAAGCCAAGTCAACTCAGTTCAGCTCAATTCAGCTCAACTCAGGACAACTCTCAGCTCAGCTCAACTCATGTCAGCTCAGCTCAGCTCAGCTTAGTTTAGTTCAGCTCAGCTCAGCTCAGCTCAGCTCAGCTCAACTTCTTAACTCAACTCAACTCAACTCAACTCAACTCAACTCAACTCACTCAACTCAACTCATGGAGCTCAAGCCAAGTCATCTCACCTCACCTCAAGACAGTTTAGCTCAAGCCAAGTCAACCCAGTTCAGCTCAACTCAGGACAGCTCTTAGCTCAGCTCAACTCAAGTTAGCTCAAGTCAGCTTAGTTCAGCTCAGCTCAGCTCAACTCAGCTCAGCTCATGGAGCTCAAGCCAAGTCATCTCACCTCACCTCAAGACAGTTTAGCTCAAGCCAAGACAACTTAGCTCAGCTCAAGCCAAGTCAGCTCAACTCAGCTCAACTCAATTCAAGAGAGCTCAAGCCAAGTCAACTCAGTTCATCTCAATTCAGCTCAACTCAGCTCAGCTCAACTCAAGTCAACTCAGGACAACTCTCAGCTCAGCTCAAGTCAGCTCAACTCAAGTCAGTTCAGTTCAGCTTAATTCAATTCAACTCAACTGAACTCAACTCAGCTCAAGTCAGCTTAGCTCAGCTCAGGTCAGCTTAGCTCAGGTCAGGTCAGCTCAACTCAAGACAGTTTAACTCAAGCCAAGTCAACTTATGTCAGCTCAACTCAACTCAACTCAAGACAGCTCAGTTCAGTTCAGCTCAATTCAACTCAACTGAACTCAACTCAAGGCAGCTCATATCAAGTCAGGTCAGGTAATTCAGCTCAGCTCAACTCAATGCATTTCAATTCAGCTTCTCTGCTTGTGCATGCTTAAAACCAGACAAGAAAGCTATAATGTTAGCCGTAAAATTAGCTTAGTGTGGTTTAAGGAGGAAATGTGTGCGGTTAAATAAAATTGATTTGTGGAAGACAAAACAGTCGGATAAGACCACTTAAATCATGGCTGAGGATGAGATACAGACAGCTCCACAAGCAGGAGGTAACACTAAATTCTCCAAATTGTACAGGGAATGTTGAACACTGCAATTGAGGGGAAGTCATTGCCATGTCTGGGCCAAATCCTACTTAAGGAATTGCTGTTGCAATGCAGCAATTTAATCCGTTGAGTATGCAAGGGTTACAGAAGACAAGATGGGTGGGAGTGGGATCTAATTTTAACCAATCTCTGTTCCTTTGGCATCTGATTGCAGCTGCAAGCAATGTCAAGAGATCTTATTGCACAGCAAGAACGGTGCACAGGTGGGAAAGAAGGGAGGAAGACACAAGCGGACGGTTGTCTTAAGAGGAACCCAAGTGGGCATCTGGGCTTGCCAAGAGGCTTGAGTTCCGGCAGTTGGCCACAAATGCGGGAGGGGTCTCCCCAGCTCCAGGCAAACCAGCATGTGCCATGAAGCATCAGAGGAGAGAAGCAAATGTCCAACTGCATAGAAAGCAGCTGCCAAGAAGGCAGAGAAGTTAGTACATGGAATCAAGTTCATGTGAAGCGTTAGTACTGCTACCGTGTTTCCCCAAAAATAAGACCCTCTTATATTTTCTGAACCCCGAAATAAGCGCTTGGCCTTATTTTCGGGGAGGTTTTATTATTTTAGGGTGCATGGAGCAAGAGGGGGCTCCTCTTGCCTTCTTACCTGATTTCCAGCTCTGTCTCCCTAACCCTAACCAGAGGAAATGATGGAGACTGGCTGCGCATGTGTTTAAATATTTTCGGAAAGGGTTTATTTTCAGGGGACGGGGTTTATTTTAGCGCATGCGCTGAAAAGCCGGATTGTATGATGCTGCGTATGCATGCACAGTGCGCACCAAAAGGAAGCTTGGGAAGGTAAGTAGAAGGGGGAGGGATGAGCTGTGAAGCATGATTTAGCTTTGCTAGAAAGCATGATTTCCTGCTTTCTAGCAAAGCTTCACTCCGCTGCACAGCTGATCATTGGAAATACGGTTTGGAGGAACTGGTAGCTTAAAAAAAAAAAGCTACCTTTTTTCACCCAAACCAGTAGCTTTTTAAACTACCAGTTCGCCAAAATCAGGTTTTTTTTACTACTGGTTCGCCCGAACCCGTAGTTTTTATCACTACCGGTTCTCCCGAACCGGAGTGAACCGGTAGCATTTCACCCCTGATTTGCGCTCACAAACACACACTGGTCTTTGTGCAATCATGGTGGATAGTGAAACAAATGACCCAGCATAGGCACCCCTCCAATTTATTTATTTTTTGTAATTAGAGGGGGTGGGGAAGTCAATATGGGTGGGGAATATGGGTGGGAAATATGGGTCAATATGGGTGGGGAACTGCCTCTGGGGCTACGCCTTCTTCCCGACCTCCGGGCCTTTAAGCTCAAGACTTTTTTGTTTCAACGAGCAGGGTTGGCCTAAGAGTAATTTTTAATTGAGTGGTTTTATTTCTTGTTATTTTAATATTCGGCCTTATGGATTCAGATTTTTAAATTTCAAATATTGTGTTTTAATTTTTGTATATGTCTGTTTAACTTGGCTGTAAATCGCCCTGAGTCTTCGGAGAAGGGCGGTATAGAAATGTAAATAATAAATAAATAAATAAATAATAAATATGACTAAAGTTGAATAATATTGGGCTTGATACAGATGTTGCTTTTCTTGGTATTTGGTACATTACCTTTCCTCCCAGACTGGCTGAGTCTTTGCATTGCGTTTTTCTGTTCCTTCCACTTTCCACTAAAGATTATTTACATGGATTATGTATCTAAATTGGAACAAGCAATAATTGTCTCAAATGAGAAGAGTACATGCAGCGTCTCTACAGAAATCCGCTACCTGCTACTTCCTTCCTTTGATACGTTCGCACACAACTTCCTTCCGGGAAGGCCTGCTGTTCTTAAGAAGCACGGTGTGGTCAATGAATCCAAATGAATTCATGACACAGGTGTGCATTTCAACGTTCTCTTTGTTAAATCATTTTTCTCCTTTAAAAAGGCTGATAACAGAGGGAAAGAGGCTCACCACCAGAATCTGTCTCCCATGTAGCTGTTAAAAGTGAAAGGAAAGTCAGGAAAAAGAGCTTGCCTAACATATATGGCTGAAAATAGAATAGAATAGAATAGAATAGAATAGAATAGAATAGAATAGAATAACAGAGTTGGAAGGGACCTTGGAGGTCTTCTAGTCCAACCCCCTGCTTAGGCAGGAAACCCTACACCACTTCAGACAAATGGTTATTCAACATCTTCTTAAAAACTTCCAGTGTTGGAGCATTCACAACTTCTGGAGGCAAGTTGTTCCACTGATTCATTGTTCTAACTTAAGGTGACCAGACGTTTCGCTTTTGGCGGGGCAGTCCCACTTTTTAATAATTTGTCCTGCATCCCGCGGCATTTCAAAAAAGTCCCGATTTTTTTGAAAAATTTTTTTTTTAAAAAAAGTCCCACCTTCACACACAGACTCCATTCACTCCCATTCTGAAAATGGGAGGCGGCAACGCAAGAGGAGGAGGAGGAGGCGGAGGCGGGGGAGTGAGTGTTACAGATGTGAAGCGGCGTCTCTCCTCCGCCCGCTCTCGCGAGAGTGGGCAGAGGAGAGATGCTACTTGACTTCGCCCGCCAGAGGCTGCCTGGAAGAGCCGAGAAGGTGCCTGGGAGAGCTGAGAGCCCAGAGGACAGCCGAGCCTGCCTGGAAGAGCCGAGAAGCAGTGCAGCAGCCGCTCCTCCTCCTTCAGCCAGGTGGCGAGACCCAGCACGCATGCGCAGCCCCCCCATCATCAGTGGTGTCCTGCTTTGCCATCGCTGAAATCTGGTCACTTTATTCTAACTGTGAGGCAGGGATGGGCTGCTGGGGATTTACAGGGGTTTGGGAGAACCTCTAGCTAAGATTCTGTGCAGTTTGGAGAATCTCCCCCCAAAATCCCACTCCTGGCTGGCCCTGCCTACCCCTCCAAGCAGTTCCCACACAGCCTGTTTTGGATGCAGGTAAATGCAGGGCACACGGAGGCTCGGGGAGGGTGAAAAATGGGCCTATTGGAAGTTCGGGAAGGTCAGAAACGGGCCCATTTCCGGCCTCCAGAACCTGGGGAGACCATTTTCACCCTCCTGGAGGCTCAAAGAAAGCCTTTGGAGCCTGGGGAGAGCAAAAACGCCCCCTACCCCCGCCATGGTGCAGGAGGGTGACTAGGCCACGCCTGCCATGGCCACGCCCACCCAGCAACTGGGCAGAGAACCCCTTGCTAAAATTTTTGAAGCCCACCCCTGCTGTCAGGAAATTTCTCCTTAGTTCCAAGTATAAATATAAGGACTTCAAAGCCACTTAGTACACCCGAATGTGGAGAGTGCAAATCACACATCAAGTTTCGTTCCTCTTTCCAGCCACCAGGCCCCCTCCCCTCCACCCAGCACCAAAATCAGATAGAAGCAGACATAAGGAAAGTTTGAGGCGAGACCTCTCTCGCTTCTTTCCATCCGAATAACAATGGGCATATGGAAGGCGGTGCAGACAATCAGCCCGGCAACTTCACAAAGAGCCACCTGCTTTTGCAGGCAATAAAACTACACTTTTGAGGAAAGGACATTTCTAGGAGGTCAGTAAGTCACGCTGAGAAAGGAGAAGGGTGAAGGCTAAGAGACTTTGGAGAACTTTCTGGGTGTACTTCAAAGAATTCATAATGGGTAGCTTGTAAATGAGAAGGAATTTGAATCCTTTTAATGGATCCCCCCAATTATTAAACCTCCTGGGCAGCCTTAGTGGAATACAGAGAGAAAGAGAGAGAAAAAAAGCTTTTTTTTTTTTTTTAGTGGAATTATATGATGGGAAATGATCACAAAGCACAGAGGGTCAAATAACAAAATTAAAATTCCCCTGATTCATTTGCTTTGCCTTTGGGGCATCAACAACTTTTTTTTTTAAAAGCATCTATATGCTAACAGGCATTAAAAAATAATGTTAAAAGGCTCCAGAGATGTATTTTAGAATCCAGCGTAGGAACTATTCAAAAATGAAATACACGTAGTCCTCATAACCACAACCGAGCCTCAGATTTCTATTCCTAAACAAGGGCAGTTGTTAAATGCATTTTGCCCCGTTTCACATCATTTTTTTGTCACGGTTGTTAGGCGAATCACTGAAACTATTAAACAAATCTGGCTTCCCCCCATTAACTTTACTGGTCAGAAGCCAGTTGGGAAGATCATAAAAGGGGATCACGTGACCCAAGGATACTGCAAAGATCATATAACTTTGAAAAACGGACCTAAGCAATGGTGGGATTCGGCCAGTTCGCACCTATTCGGGAGAACCGGTTGTTAACTTTCTAAGCAGTCTGGAGAACCAGTTGTTGGAAGAAATCTTATTTTGTTTTCCCCCCCACTTTATAGGGCTAATCCTGTAAGGAAGGCAGGAAAGAACATTCTGGTGGTGTTTCTAGCCTAATTTTTATTGTCCTGCTTACAGAAACTGCATCTTTGGTTAACCCTTAGTACATTGTAACAGCCAAGGCGAAGCGCCCATCGATGTGAATGATGTTGAATTGGCCACGCCCACACGATCACATGACCACTGAGCCACAACTACCCAGCTGGTCATTAGGGCAGAGAATGGGTTGTTAAATTATTTGAATCCCACCACTGGGATTTGTAAGATTTGTTAAGATTATGAAAATAAAAGTAAACACAGTGCAGTATAGATTTATATAATTTGGATGTTAATGTATGATATTATATGAAATAACTAAAATAGTTAAGAATAGTTAACATAAAATATACCATCATTATCTTATTAAATTCTACACCTATAATATTGATATTGTAATTATGTAAATTTATAAAAGCATGGTCTAAAATAAAGCAGTACTTGTATAGAAAGGAATGGCAATAATGAAAAGGCTAAATAACAACACAAACGTAAATGAAGAAATAACAATTTATAGCAATAATAATAATAGATAAATTCTTCAATTAACCAGCCATGGACCCTTGTTAAAAATTTTGCTCTTCTGAGATTCTGCCTCTATATACCCAGCAGACTTAACTAGGTCATGAAACATAAATGTGTATTTTGTGAACTTGCACAAGTGACCCACTTAAACCCAGAGTGGGTTAGATTTAGCTTCAAATAGACCTGGTTTTGTTTATGAATAACGCCGATTCAATACTATGAATTTACAGTAGTGGACTATTCTCATTAAGGAGAGTGATGCAAAAGTCCTAGAGTGGTCTCATTTTCAAGGGTTGCCTCTCTGGTTACTCTTTCTCTCCTTGGTAGTCTTCATTCAGGGATGAGATCCACCTTGGTGTTGTGGTGAAGGTGCGGGATTATAAATTAGGAGACAGTGAGTTCTAGTCCCGCTTTAGGCATGAAAACTGGCTGGGTGATTTTGAGCCAATCACCAGGAGATGGGTGAGTTCTAGTCCTGCCTTAGGCACGAAAGCTGGGTGATTTTGGGCCAATCACCAGGAGATGGGTGAGTTCTAGTCCTGCCTTAGGCACGAAAGCTGGGTGATTTTATTTTTTATTTATTTTTTATTTATTAAATTTTTATACCGCCCTTCTCCCGAAGGACTCAGGGCGGTGTACAGCCAAAAATAAAACACAATACATATACAATTAAAACCAACAATGAAAACCTAGCAAATTACAAAAGGCTGATAATTAAAAGTTTAAATTTAAAATTATAAAAGATTTTAAAAAACCCAATAAAAACCCCAGTTTAAGATTAAAATCACCAGGAGATGGGTGAGTTCTAGTCCTGCCTTAGGCACACAAAACCAACTGGGTGACTCAGGGATACTATCTCTCAGGGATACATTCTCTCAGCCCAACCCAAAGGGTTATTGTGAGGAAAATAGAAGGCAGAAGCATTCGGCATCTATGCTACGCTTTTCATTTTATTTTTGAGTCGCACAAAAGAAAGACAGGATATAAATCTAGTAATAGGTATATCTAGTAATAAAGGTAACAATTACCATATCTATTAATAAAGGCTGCCCAGAGTTGCCTTGCAGGGGAGATGGGCAGCATAAAAATTTAATAAAAAAAGAGAATAAGTAAACCCCAGCCACGTGGAAGGATTTAAAAGTGCAGAAAAAAGAACATCTAATTTCTACTTCCAATTATATATTTTTTAAAAATAAAATATTATTAGTCCGACAGCCTTCTTTGCAGCAAGGATAGGAAAATGGCCAGTTAATTGTTTGTGTCGTATCTGATACCAGTGATGGGATAGTGGGATCCTGTGTGTTGTATGAGGGCAGTTTGCATGGAAGAGCCCTTAAATAAGGCCATAGCTTCTTTGTACAGATAGCCCTCGAGTTACAACAGTTCATTCAGTGACCAAAGTTACGACACTGAAAAAAGTGACTTAGGACAGTTTTTCACACTTATGACCTTTGCGGCATCCCCATGGTCACGTGATCAAAATTCAGACACTCGGCAACTGACTCGTAGTTATGATGGTTACAGGGCCCCCAGGGTCACGTGATCCTCTTTTGCAACGAGCAAAGTTAAGGGGGAAGCCGGATTTCACTTAACAACCGTGTTGCTAACTTAACAACTGTAGTGATTCAGGAACTGTGGCAAGGAAGATCGTAAAACGTGGCCAAACTCAATTCACAACTATCTTAGCTTAGAAGAACAGAAGTTTTGGGCTCAATAGTGGTCATAAGTCGAGGACTATCCTGTATGCTGTGTAAATTTACAAAATTTTTACTAAATTCCCTCAACACTGTCAAACTATTTACTAAATCTGCACTACTATTAATCTTCTCATCGTTCCCATCACCCATCTCCTTCCACTTGTGACTGTATGACTGTAACTTTGTTGCTGGCAATCCTTATGATTTATATTAATATATTGACCATCATTTGTGTTGTAAATGTTGTACCTTGATGAAGGTATCTTTTCTTTTATGTACACTGAGAGCATATGCACCAAGACAAATTCCTTGTGTGTCCAATCACACTTGGCCAATAAAAAATTCTATTCTATTCTATTCTATTCTATTCCATTCCATTCCTATTCTATTTTATTCTATTCTAAGAACCCTTAAGGAGGCCATAACTTCTCTGTAACTGCATAAGTTAAAAGACTTTAGGCACATCCTTTCCTTTCTTGGAAACCTTTTGGTGAAATCTGGTGTAAAAAAAGATTGAGTAGTTTGTCAGCTCTTTAAATTTTGAAACTGCACAAACTTTGGGGTGGGTGGGTGGGACGGAAGTTTTAGTAACAGGGACAAATATTTATTTATTTATTGTTTCAATTTCTATACGGCCCTTCTCCCAAAGGACTCAGGGTGGTTTACAGGCAAAGTAAAAACAATTAGTACAATTTTTAAAACCAGTTTAAAAGGAAAATTTAGAGTTGGTTGAAGAATTTAAAACCAATAAAACCCCTTATTAAAACCCCACTAGGCCAGTCCTGCACGGTGAAACAGAAATGTTTTCAGCTCGCGTCGAAAGGTCCTCCCCAAATAAGATCTGGCCCTCAGGTTGGAAAACACGTTACTCCTCGATTTACGACCACAACTGTTTCAGCCCAACATTTCTGTGGTTCAGCGAGACACTTGTTAAGCGACTATTGCCCCATTTTACGACCTTTGTTGCCACGGTGGTGAAGTGTGAATCGGAGTCCCCATCGACTTTGCCTGTCAGAAGGAGTGGGGGGGGAAACGACATGGGACGGACGGATGTCGCAACTGTCATAAAGATGAATCGGTCTCCGAGTGTCCGAATTTCGGTCACGTGACTGTGGGGATGCTGAAATGGTCCCAAGGATGGAAAAAACAACAACCCCAAACTGGTTCCCGAGTGACCCATTTCAGGGCCGTTGTCACTTTGAACGGTCACTAAACGGACTGTTGTAAACCGAGGACTACCTGTAAGCGTAGCCCCCCCCCCTTTTCTTTTTTTTGCATCCCCCATTGTTCTGCTTTGCAATCCCTGAGGGAAGTCACTCCTCTTTCCACCCCCGCCTGCCTGCCTGCCGGCTTTTTGTCTCCGCTCTGGGGTCGGATTTGCTTTTCTTCCCTCATCCCTTCCTCGCGGCGCCCTTCGGGACCCCCCCCACCCGCCCCTCCCCACTCGCGACCCTGAGCCCTCCCTCCCTCATCCCCAAGCGACGCCCGGCCGGCCCCGCGCTCCTTTGCTCTCCCACGGCGCGGCTGCTTCGCCTCTCCACCTCACGTCCATCCAGGACAACTCCCCCCGGGCTCTGAGGCGCACCTTTTGCGCTTCGCCCCGGGACGAAGGGACGGACGGAGCTGCCCTCCCTCCGTCCCTCTCCCTCTCTCCCCGCCCACACCCTCCTCTTCCTCCGCCCGCTGTGGAGGGGGCGGCAGCGGGGAGTCCGGCAAGCCGCTCGGCTCGCCTTTCTTTCCACGCGGCCGCTGCGTCCTGGCGCGCGGGGCAGAGGCAAGCAGCTGCTAGCCGCCTCCACAGGGTCTCTCGCCTCAGCGGCCTCCCGCAACTGCCGGCCTCTTTTCCCAGCAGCGCCGGACCCCCCCCCCAACACACCTCAATTCCCCTCCTCCCCCTCCCACGGTGGGCGGCGCCCCCTCCCCAGCGCCTCCCTGATTGGGTCGCTCTTCTTCTTCCCTCCCCAACCAGACCCGGGTGGGGAGGCAAAGCAAGGCAGGCGGGCGCGCGAGGGGGCGACGCAGCAGCCCTCGCTCGACGCCGAGCCCCGGCTGTCATTGGCTGCCGTCCCCTTTGTGAGGCGAGCAGCTGCGGGCTCAGCTCCACATTTGAATGTATCGAGGGGAGCGGCGAGGAACCATTTCCATGGGCCAGCTGTCTTCCCGGAGCTCGCCGCTGCCTCTGCCGCCGCCGCCTCCTCCTCCGCCGCCTCCTCCATCGCCGCCGCCGCCGGAGCAGCCGAGCGCAACCTTCCCACCGTCGCGGGAGACGACGGCCGCCGCCTCCAACCGGGGCTAGCAAAAGGAGAAAGAAGCGAGCGGGCGAGCAAAGCCACCCCAACCTCCACCCGACCCCGGGCACCGCATCGCCTCCGCCGCTGCTACCGCCGCCGCCGCCGCCTTCGCAGGATGGTTTTGGTTCACGTCGGCTATCTTGTTCTTCCAGTGTTCTCTGTGCGAAACAGAGGTATCTCTCTCTCTCTCTCTCTCTTTATCGTGTCTTTTTTTTTTTTTTTTTGGTTTTTTGGGCTCTTGGCGAGCCTCCGCCAAGCCCGGCTTGGGCTTCGGTGGGCAGCAGGGGGTCGTGTGGACGCCTTCCTTGAGGGTCAAGAGGTTGTGGGGGTGGAGGGGGGGGAGAGAGAAAGGGAGATCGGGGAGGCAGCGGACGCGTGTCTTTTCTCGGCCAAGGCGAGGGGTCCCGCGGAAGGAACAATACGCGCCCCCCCCCACCGTCTCCTCGTCCTCCCCACCCCATCAAGGCGAGCGGGAGGGGAAGGAAAGCAGGACAAAAGGTGCGAAGGGGATCGGGGGTGGGGTGGGGTGGGGTGGGAGGTGGGAGAAGAGGAGAGAGACCCGATGATGATGATGATGATGATGGGTGGGTGATCCTGAGGAAGGCTGCCGGGCATTGAGAGACAAGAGAGAGACACAGAGAGAGAAGAGATCGAGGCGGGGCAGAGGAAGGCGGATCTTTGGGGAAAGGGGATCTAACAACAATCCCAAGATCGCTGATATGTGTGTGTGTGTGTTGGGTCGCTTTGGGGAGGGGGGAAGATGAGGGGAGGGGGGGGGTCGAGAAGAATGGGTAGCCCCTCCCTCTCCTCGCCTTTAGCTCCATTTTCTCTCTCTCTCTCTCTCTCCCCCCCCCCGCTTTCTCTCCCACCGCCCCCGCCCCCTCCGCCTAACGATCGTAGCTTTGCCAGGAAGACTTCGAGCCTTTCTCTTACGACCCAGATCGTTAACCGGCTTCTTAGGCGGCCGGGGTGGGCGGGGTTGTTTTTTTTGGGGGGGAGGGGTCGAGCGGGCGTCTCTACCTGCGGCACCCCTTGGAAGGGGGAGGGCGAGGAGGATCGAGGGGGGGGGGTTCCGTGCAAACGGAATAATAAGGGTGCGGGGGGTTTCCTCCGACGCTGGATTCGGATTTAACTCCGGAGGAAGCTTTGCACCGGGGTGTTTGAAGCGCCTCTCCTACCTATCTGCCCCTCCCACTTTCTCCCCCACTTCCTTGTGAACTCTGCTTAACCCCCCCTCCCTCCCCGTCCCAGGAATCTATTTTTATATTGGCTTCTCCAGCGAATTTGATTCCTTTTTTGGGGGGGCGGGGGTGAGGGTGGGGGGGTTTCCAGGCTCTGCCCCTCCTGTTTGCGTGCCGTTTATAAGGTGCATTTTCTTAGCCCCCCCCCCACCCTCCCCAAAGCCTTCCCTCCCTGTGGAATTTCCGCCTGGCCAACCACACACACACATTTGCGCTGCTGTGCCTTTTAATCCGAGATGCACCACAGTTGCCTCCAGAAATCCTAAACCTCTGGGTTAGAGGGACGGCCAGCCTTGGTCTCTCTCTCTCTCTCTCTCTCTTTTTCCAATTATTATTATGATGATGATGATTCCAAGTGACTTTTAATATGGGATGTGTATCTGTGCATATTTCAACCCCCCCCTTCCCCTCCCCCCATATATTTCTCAGTTCCACCCATTTCCCATAAGCAACACAAAAGGACTGGCGAGTCTTTTAATTCCACCTCCCTCCCATTTTGCTCTTTTATTTTTATTTTTATTTTCCCCCTCTCCATCCTTTTAGTTTCCTTTCCGTCCGGATCCAAAATGCATTTTGGCTCTTCATCATTCCTTCCTTCCTCATCCACCCCCTCTCCTTGAGATTTTCTGGAGTGGATCGACACCCACCCACCCAGGACCTTTTAACCTTTTACATTTAAGAAGCTAATGGTAGATGTTTTTTTTTTTTTACTGCACCCAGCCTTGGAGGTTTATTTCCACCCGGGTGGAGTTGGAAGTGCAGGCACCAACCCTAAGCAGGAGAAAGGTTTAAATCCAGGAGCAGAATTCTGCCCCTTCGCTTCACCTGGGTTTAACTCACCTGAGTCTCAAACCTCTTTCCTTTTTAAGCACCCCCCCCCCTCATCTGGTCTTGGCTCAAGGTGGTCCTTTTAAAGACATCCCTGGAACTCTAAAGCAGTGGTCACCAACTGATGGTCCACAGGAAAATTTTGGTGGTCCGCAGAAAAATTATTTGCATTTTTTATATTGCACTAAATATTATTTCTTTTTTTTTTTTTAAAAACCAATTAGTGGTCCACAGGATTTAAAATTATGAATTTAGTGGTCCCTGAAGTCCGAAAGGTTGGTGACCCCTGCTCTAAAGACCCCTGCCCCAACATTGCTACTATTCTCTGCAGTTCTCTCCCCCCCCCGCACACCTCTGCCCTCCTCCTCCTCTCTCCCCCCACTGTACATGTGTAACATAACTGCTTAATTTTGCACATCTGGCATTATGCTTTCTTGAACTGCAGCCTCCTTTAGTGTGATGATGGAAAGGGGGGGGGCATTTTTTGCATCGATCCGACTTGGTTTGTTTTTTTTGGTTCCTTTTATTGTTTTGATTTATTTATTGAGTTTTTTTTCCCCCTCTTCATTGTGTAGATCCGTGAATGGTCCACTTTCTGCCATGTGCCTTGTAGTTCCCTGGCTCTGCGTTTTAGCTCTAATGTTGACACCTCTCCTTTAACCATTTCCTGTACCCATCTGAGGAAGTCACTGTCATTTTAAGTAGAAGTATCCTCTTTCTCTTTTCATGCAGATCCTATCAGACAAGGGAGGGGGGTGGGAGGGAGGGGGGGCAGGAAAGTAAACTTGAATTGGTAAAGGCTTTTAAACAGGGGAGGGGGGAGTAAATTTTTACCTCCCCTGTTTCCTGATCTTCCTCCTGTGGCTTAGAAGTGGGAGAATAGAGGCTAAAGATTAAACCCAAAGCCACTTCTTTGACTATTGGTTTGGTCAGAAATCAATCAATCAATGAAGGTCTATGTGAGATATATTGGTAAAAAGATTGTGACCTTCATCACAAACATGGTGGGGTTTTCCCCCCCCCTTTTTAAAAAATAAATAAACGGGAAGGATGTAATTTCAGAACTGAGTAATTGTAAAGAAAGAGGGGATAAAAATTCCGGTGGTGTTCTGCTTTTTTTCTTTTTAAAAAAAAAAACACAACAACAACCAAATTGCTTTTGTTTCAGAAGTGGTCTTTGCTCTTTGGGTTTTTTGTTAAATGCAGAACACACCCACTGAGAAGGCATGGGGGCATTGGATTATCCGAGTCACTTTGAGAGAGGATACTGACGCTTAAAAACTGAAGCCCTTAAATCACCAAGCTTCTTGTGAAAAGAAAAGAAAAGAAAAAAATAGCAGACAGACCTGATTGTTCAATCATGTTTCTCTTTAGCTGTCATTGTTTTATAGATTAGGGGAAAAAAACCAAAACCAGGCCATTTTCAATATAGCTTGTAGTTTTATAACGCCATTTTTTGTATCTTCATCCTGTTTAGAGAAATACATTTGCACTGTAAATTCCTGTTCAGTGGATTCATTTTGCTTTCATTGTGGTGCTTGCTTTGATCAACACTACACAAATTTCTCCCCGCTTCAGTCCCTTTGCAACCCTCTGGGTTTCTTCTTCCCGAGGATGGACAATAGCTTTCCAGAAATTAAAGAAATCCTGGCTCTTAAAAAAAAAGAAGAAGAAAGAATTGGATTTACAACATGGCCATTAAGAGCAGGCATACTGTGTCACTTGTGCCAAGCTTTATTTAAATTTATTTATTAAGCAAGCTTTCCCCAAGTGCACACAAAAGGATACCGCATCTTTGCACACCGCATATGACACATGAATGCCGCACACAGACATACAAACACACCCTTGGGGGCCACAACAGCATATTTTCCAACAATTGGACTTGGCAATATTTTTCTTAGAAAGCTGGTCTCAGTCCTGCCCCGTTTGGTCCCTTGCTTTCCAGCTCTCCCAATTCGGCACCAACTATTTGACCCAAACCGGTGATAATTTGAGGCTCCACGGAGGCCGCATTGAGGATGGGGTGACGCAGGGCAGGAAAACCCACCTACCCACAGCCTAAAAAGAGGCTAGAGAAAGTGGATATAAATGCTTGAGCAAAATGATTTTCCATTCAACAGGGATAACATTTCTTTCTGCTGTGCTGAATTTTTTACTTCCTGTTCTTATTTTGTGGGTAAATTTTTTTCTGTATCCAGATATCCTTTGGTTGTGTATCTCTTCCTTTTTTCTTGTACTAAAACTTGAAGCATGGTCTGTATGTTTTTTACATTACCTAGTTTTTTCTCCTGATTGTAAAATCTCTTTTGTAGAGACATACTTGCTGAAATGTAATGTTGCCATAAGCCTTATACATCTACTCATTTTTATGCTGCTTCTGTTTTGTTGCCTCTTCACACGGCATGGTTAGGGGGGGGTCCCCCCCCCCCAGTTGCCTTTTGTATTGTGTGCATGACAACATTGTTACGACACAGTTCCACTAATACTAATATACAATCTCTCAATAAAGAACTAGTTTTCCTATATTAATCCTAGTGTGCTTTTTCTATTGCTGTTTCCCCCTCATTTATCGTTGTATTCCTGCTGTTTTAGATTATTTCCCACCCCCTCCTCGCTTTCCCATTTAGCTTTACCTCCTCTCCCATTTGAGTGAATGAAAATACATTTTCCTGTTTTTTGAGGGGGGTGGTAACATTCTCTATCCCATGGCTGTGAGCTCTCAGCTTTCTCAATACACATCCTATATTATTGGAAGGGGCTGAGGGCGGGCGGTTATTCTCTCCCTGCACAGGGGTGGCTGTATCCAGGCCGTACCACGGGATTTTCTATTTCTGCACATAAAAAGAACATATAAACACACACGTCCAACGCCTCTTTGGGGAAAGCAGGAGTTTGACATCCCTGTCTAAAAAGGTTTCCGTATTTTATCGATCCTCAAACCAAGATGGGGAAGCAGATCATCAAAGGGGCGGAGGAGGGGGGGGGGTCAGGAAAGAAACCCCTGGAATGTATGTAGACATTCGACTTGCGACCACGATCGAGCCCAAGATTTCTGTTCGGCGCGACCGTTGTCAAGCGACTTTTGCTCCCGTTTCGTGGCCTTCCTGAGCGATATCGAACCACGGTCTTCCGGCTTCCCCATCGACTTCGCTTGGCAGGAGGTCGCAAAAGGGGATCCCGTCAAATTCCGCCCCTCCAGACGGGACGTTGCAACCGTCGTAAAAACGAACCAGTGGCCAAGCGTCCGAATCACGTGACCACGGGGTGTGTGTGTGTGTGTGTTCGCGCGCTGCAATTGTCATTGTTAAATGGGGGGGAAACGACCGCAAGCCGTTTTTCTCAGTGCCGTTCTAACTTTGAACGGTCGCAAACACGAACGGTTGTAAGCCAAGGACTCCCGGTTTTGAACAGACACGAAGGCATGGCGTTTTGGCTTTTCTCCCACGTCCCTGAGATTCCTTTATAGTTTAAAGGGGTGTGTCTGGGCCCAGCCCTGCGAAGCCAGATCTTCCCCCTGGACTGTGGAGTGGTGAGTTGTGGCGGGGGGGGAATGTATGCATGCACACTAAATGTGCACAGAGACAGACATACACGGATAATGCTGGGGAAGAAATACGCAGGTTTTGACTGGTTCTCCAAAGCAGGACTCTCCAACCTTGGCAACGTTAAGACTTGTGGACTTCAACTCCCAGAATTCCTCAGCCAGCTTTGCTGGCTGGGGGGTTCTGGGAGCTGAAGTCCACATGTCTTAACGTAGACCCCTGCTCCAAAGCCTACTGCAGAACCGATAGCTCAGATTCCTTTGGAAATGACTTCCGTCGTTTCTCCACGAGACTTGCCCCCACAAAAACAGGTGACATTCGTAGAAGATGGGACCCACAAATAAGGCACTTGGGGGCCCAAGAACCTCTGGATGCTTCCATTTTATTAAAGGTCTCGTTTTGCTAAACGAAATGGCAGTCCTCGACTTACGACCACAACGGAGCCCAACGTGATAGGTTGCTCAGTGAGAAATTTGTGAAGTGAGCTTTGCCCCCCCCGCCCCCCGCCCGATTTACGACTGTCTCCAATTTACGTTTGTTAGAGGAATCGCGGCCATTGTTAAAATTAGTAATCCGGTTGTTAAATGAATCTGGCTTTCCTCGTTGCCGGAAGGTCACAAAAGGGGATCGCATGACTCAGGAACACTGCAACCGTCATAAATGCGAGTCAGTTGCCAGGCGCCTGAATTCTGATCATGCATGTCCATGGGGAGGCTGCAACGGTCATAAGTGTGACAAGTGGTCACCAGTCACTTTTTTCAATGCTGTTGTAATTTCCAGTGGTCACTAAATGAACTGTCATAAGTGGAGGACAACTTGTAAAAACTGTAGGATATTCCTTTGCACCCCCAACCACTTCTCTCTCTCGCGCTTTCCCTCTCCCTCTCCCCCCACTTACTTACTTTCTTTCTTTCTTTCTTTCTTTCTTTCTTTCTTTCTTTCTTTCTTTCTTTCTTTCTTTCTTTCTTTCTTTCTTTCTTTCTTTCTTTCTTTCTTTCTTTCTTTCTTTCTTTCTTTCTTTCTTTCTTTTGTTTCTCTCTCTCTTTCCCTTTCTCTCTTTCTTTCGTTCTTTTGTTCTTTCATCCTTCCTTCCTTTTGTTTCTCTCTTTCATTGTCTTTCCCTTTCTCTCCCTCTGCCCTCCCTCCCTTCCTTCCTCCCTTTCTTTCTTCCTTCCTTCCTTTCTTTTGTTTCTCTCTCTTTCCTTCTCTTTCCCTTTCCCTTTCTCTCTCTCTCCCTCTGCCCTTCCTTCCTTCCTTCCTTCCTTCCTTTCTTTCTTTCGTTCTTTCTTTCTTTCGTTCTTTCATCCTTCCTTCCTTTCTTTTGTTTCGCTCTTTCATTCTCTTTCCCTTTCTCTCCCTCTGCCCTCCCTCCCTCCCTCCCTCCCTCCCTTTCTTCCTTCCTTTCTTTTGTTTCTCTCTCTTTTCTTCCCTTTCCCTTTCCCTTTCCCTCTCTCTCCCTCTGCCCTTCCTTCCTTCCTTTCTTCCTTCCTTCCTCCCTCCCTCCCTCCCCTCCCCTCCCTCCCTTCCTCTCTCCTTCCCTTTCTCTCTCTCTCTCCACTTCCATACAAGCGGGATCAAGAAGCCACATTACATTCACATTAGCATCTGCCCAAATGTGGTTTTGATTGACTGCCCTCCTTCGGTGCGAATTCCGGTGAGTCAGGGGGAGGCAGGCACAAACATAGTTAAATTTAGGTCAGTACTTAAAGCTAGCTGCACAAATTAAGGGCCTTCTGGGAGAATCCCTGCCAGATTCTCCTATGTCAGGGACCATTGCCTTCCACGTGGAGTACTTTTCCCATGGATCTGAGTGGTGATCGCAATTTTCCTTATTTGACCATCCACAAGACACTTGGCTGTCCTTTCTCCCTTCCCTAATGAAGTTTCTGCTTGCCGTCCGTCTCTCAAACCCCCCTCGCCCCCCAGGGCTTAGATCTCGGCCCACACCAAACAGTATCATCACACATGTTCGCTTGCATGTAGTGGGCGCGAGAGAACATGCATGCCTCTGTCTGGGAACGGAGGGATCTGGTCACCTTTTGATGACGTGTGTCTTTCCCCCCCCTTCTTTAGTGCCTTCTTCCTTTCCTCATTCTCCCACCTCCCCTGTTTGTCTCTTCTCCTCCTTCCATTCTCAAGAGGAATAATTTTCCTTGGGTGGGTGGTGGGGGAACAATGAAACTATAAAACAAGCCGCTCAACCCAAAAGAAAATATATAATACCTTGGTAAGGCCACACTTGCAATACTGCATCCAGTTTTGGTCGCCACGATGTGAAAAAGATGTTGAGACTCTAGAAAGAGTGCAGAGAAGAGCAACAAAGATGATTAGGGGACTGGAGGCTTAAACATACAATGAACGGTTGCAGGAACTGGGCATGGCTAGTTTAGGGAAGAGAAGGACCAGGGGAGATATGAGAGCAGGCTTCCGGTATTTTTTAGAATAGAATAGAATTTTATTGGCCAAGTGTGATCGGCCACACAAGGAACTTGTCTTGGCGCATATGCTCTCAGTGTACATAAAAGATACCTTCATCAAGGTACAACACTTACAACACTTAATGATAGTCATAAGGTGCAAATTTAACACTTAATGACACAATACTTAATAATAGTCATAGGGTACAAATTTAACAATGATACAACACTTAATGATAGTCATAGGCTACAAACGGTTGCAGGAACTGGGTATGTCTAGTTTGATGAAAAGAAGGATTAGGGGAGACATGATAGCAGTGTTCCAATATCTCAGGGGTTGCCACAAAGAAGAGGGAGTCAAACTATTCTCCAAAGCACCTGAGGGCAGGACAAGAAGCAATGGGTGGAAACTGATCAAGGAAAGAAGCAACTTAGAACTATGGAGAAATTTCCTCACAGTTTGAACAATTAATAAGTGGAACAACTTGCCTGCAGGAGTTGTGAATGCTCCAACACTGGAAATTTTTAAGAAGATGTTGGATAATCATTTGTCTGAAGTGGTGTAGGGTTTCCTGCCTGGGCAGGGGGTTGGACTAGAAGACCTCCAAGGTCTCTTCCAACTCTGTTATTATTATTATTATTATATAACCCCGTAGCAGCTGTTTCTCGCCCCCCTCCGTCACCCCGCTTTGCAAGGGTTCCCGTTCAAAGAACCAGAGTTTCATGGCATTGTCGTTCACACAACCATGTTCAAATCTGGTCCCAGAGATTAATGTTCACACAGGTAAAAAAAACACCAAAAAGCTTCGGTCTTTTTAGTGCTTCAAAAAGTAATTTTTCAGTGCTCTACTAAGTCCAAAATCGGCTGGATTAATGGGATGCCTTGCTCAATCGTTAGTCATCTGCCTCCTCAGGTTGTTGACGTGTCTGCCTTCCAAAGCCGCCTAAGGAAGGTCCAAGAGCAGCGGTATCACATCGTGCCATTAAATAATCTTCATCTCATTGAGAAGGTATTCCGTTCCTGGACCTGCTGTTAACCTTGGGACAGGGATCTCGAACCTTGGGAACTTTAAGACTTGTGGACTTCAACTCCTAGAATTCCTCAGCCAGCTTTGCTGGCTGAGGAATTCTGGGTGTTGAAGTCCACGAGTTTTAAAGTTCCCAAGGTTTGAGACCCCTGCCTTGGCTGATGAGGAACTGGTTGTCCTCCTTGTGTTCGACTGAACCCCAGAGCTTGTGAACACCGGTGTTCCTGGACTTACGACCGCAAATTTCTGTGGCTCAGCAAAACCACTGTTAGGTGAATTTTACCCCCCTTTGTGATGGTTGTTAAGTGAAGCACGGCGGATGTTAAGTCACTCACCTGGTTTTGCTAAGTGAACCTGGCGTCCCCTGTTGACTTTGCTCAGGGGTGTCAAACTCAAGGCCTGGGGGCTGGATCCGGCCCGCGGGGTGGTTAGATGTAGCCCGTGGGGCCGCCCTGGAAACACCAAAGGACCGGCCCGTGGTGCCTCTGCCAGCGAAAATGGAGCTCGGAAGGGCCGCCCGCGGGTGCCCCCCTCCTCAAGTTCCGTTTTCACTATAAGAGGGGTAGCAAAACAAACTAAAAACGAAACCAAAGAAGAAATGTTTCCCCTTTTGCATTTGAGCATCCAAGAATGAGCAGGAAAGGAGAAAGGGGGAGAGGAAAGAGAGAGAGAAAAAAGAAGGAATGATGAGAAGAAAGCAAGGAAGGAAAAAGAAGGGAAGAAAGAAGAAAGGAGAATGAAGAGGGAAGGAAAAAGAAGAGAACGAAGAAAGGAAGGAGGATTGGTTGGTTGGAAGGAAGAAGGAAGGGAGGAAGATAGGAAAGGAAGGAAGGAAGAGAGGAAAGGAAGGAAGGAAGGTAGGGAAGGAAGGAAGGAATATAGGAAAGGAAGAAGATAGGAAAGGAAGGAAGGAAGGGAGGAAAATAGGAAGGGAAGGAAGGAAGGAGGAATGAAAGTGAGGGGGGGGTCTGAGGAAAGTCCTTCCTTGGCATTTTGCCACCACAGGTGCCCCCGACATGAGTGATGTCGAGTTGGCCACGCCCATCTTGGCCACGTCCCCAGCCACACACACCAGCCACAACCCTGATGCGGCCCTCAATGAAATTGAGTTTGACACCCCTGACTTTGGCTGGTCAGAAGGTCACCAAACGGGATCACACATTTCCGGGACACTGCCACCGTCGTAAATGCAAGACAGTTGCCAATTCTGATCAGGTGACCACGGGGAATGGCGCAGGGGTTGTAAGTGTGAAAGGTAAGTGTGACTCAGATTCTAAGTCACGTTTTATTGTGTCGTCGGAACTTTGAACGGTTACTAAAGCAGGGGTCTCCAACCTTGGTCCCTTTAAGACTTGTGGACTTCAACTCCCAGAGTCCCTCAGCCAGCAGAGCTGGCTGAGGAACTCTGGGAGTTGAAGTCCACAAGTCTTAAAGGGACCAAGGTTGGAGACCCCTGCACTAAAGGAACTTATTGTCAGTTGAGAAACCACCTGTGCTTTCTGAGGTAAAAACGGTATCTTTCTCGGCAGGATGCAAAGCAGAGGTGGGGAAAACCATGTCCTTTTTATGACCTCTGGACTTCAATTCCCAGAATTCCTGAGCCTCGTATAAAAGATCATGTCACGTTTATCTGGATGGAGTTTCTCTAAGCCAGGGGTCTCCAACCTTGGTCCCTTTAAGACTTGTGGACTTCAACTCCCAGAATTACTCAGCCAGCTTTGCTGTCTGAGGAACTCTGGGAGTTGAAGTCCACAAGTCTTAAAGGGACCAAGGTTGGAGACCTCTGCTCTAAGCCACGGTTTTCTCTAAGCCACCTGTTCTAGATTCTCTTCCACGTACCCATGGATGTGAATCCTGGTTGATCAAAGGTTAAAAGCAATCCAGAGAGTACTATCACCACGGTCATGATGGAAGCGCAAAACTACGGACCGGTTGGAAAATTTTAAGTCCAGGTAATCATTCATTTAGTGACCGTTCCAAGTTACAACGGCACTGAAAAAAATTGACTTATGGCCGTTGTTCACACTTACTACCGTTGCAATCGTCCAACGTGGTCATATGATCAAAATTTCGGGCGCTTGGCCATTGACTCATGTTTCTGACGGCTGCGGGGTCATGGGTTCCCCTTTTGCGACCTGGCAAGCAAAATGGGGAAGCCAGATTGACTTAATAATTAATAATTTCTCTTGTCTTTGCTTGTCAGAAGGTCACAGGGATTCGCTTAACGGCCGCAGCAAAAAAGGTTGTAAAATGGGGCAAAATTCACTGCACAACTGTCTCGTTTAGCAACAGAAATTTGGGGCTCCTCTGCGGCCCCACGTCGAGGACTACCTGTCGCGCAAAATGTTCCTCTCTCGTTTTGAAGATCGGTTATTCCAGATCTCTGGTCTGACGGCTGGAAAGGAGACCCAAGTGTGCGCAAAGCTAAGTCCTTATTATATGACGGTCCCATCCCATCTTCCACTGAAGACCCAACCACAATTAAATCAAAGGGGAACGGTTGAAAAAGCTTTATCCTATTATGGGGATAGGCTTTTAATTCTCTCTTTTTTTCTCTCTCTCTCTCTCTCTAAGCCTGACTAGGTGGCTCAGTGGCTAAGACCCTGAGCTTGTCGATCAGAAAGGTCGGCAGTTCGACGGTTCGAATCCTTAGTACAGGTTTCCTGCGGGAGCAGGGGGTTGGACTAGATGTCCTCCAAGGACCCATCCAACTCTCTCTCTCTCTCTCTCTTCTGCCCCCACTCTTCCTAATTCTGGTTTGGTAATTTAAGTCCAATTCTGTGCCCTTCCCCTCAGATTTCCTAATCTTTGCAAGTAAAGTCCTTTTTCCCCCCCCAGAAGCTTTACCGAGAAGGCAGAAGAATTTATGCTTAAAATGATTAAATCATGCGGTGGCTTCCTGACATACACTCTGCTGCTTTGGTAAACGAAACAGACATATATATATATATATATTGGGACGTGGTGGCTCAAGGGCTAGGACGTTGAGCTTGTTGATTGAAAGTCGGCAGCTCGGCGGTTCGAATCCCTAATGCTGCCGTGTAACGGGGTGAGCTCCCGTTACTTGTCCCAGCTTCTGCCAACCTAGCAGTTTCGAAAGCACGTAAAAATGCAAGTAGAAAAAATAGGGACCACCTTTGGTGGGAAGGTAACAGCGTTCCGTGCGCCTTTGGCATTGAGTCATGCCGGCCACATGACCACGGAGACGTCTTTGGACAGCGCTGGCTCTTCGGCTTTGAAACGGAGATGAGCACCGCCCCCTAGAGTCGGCAATGACTAGCACGTATGTGCGAGGGGAACCTTTACCTTTACCTTATATATATATTGGGGTCTGTTTTGTTTACCAAAGCAGCAGAGTCGATGTCAGGAATGTCAAATATATATATTTTTCCCCTTGCCCTAAAAAAAAAAATCATACTGGGCTTAGCAACCACATGACTTTAGGCAGGAGGGAAAATATATAGGTGACGATGCTTTAGGAATCACTCATCCTCAAGAAGATGCGGTCAAAAAAAAAAAATCGCCCCCCCAACCACCTAAAAAATACAGCTGCGTCGCGAAAACACAGAATCCTGGGCTAACGAAAAAAAGATGAGCAAAGGTCTGATTGGTATCTTTTATAGCCCATTAAGGCTTGGGAGTGTTGGCATGTTTTCTTAAACTATCAAAAGGAGTGATACAAATACAGCATTTGGTGGAATTATTTGGTGCAATATGATCACATTCCTGGGGTCTTAGTTCGCCTCCCACCCCTGCCATATTTCAAAGCTGGGCGTGGCTGATGCCTCACTGGTTTTCCTTCAGATATCCACCTCCACTATTCGGGCACAATGCAGGACATCCTTGACTTACAACTTAGGGTGACAACTTGGTCACTTAGGGACCGTTCGAAGTTCTAGAATGGCCCGGAAAAAGGGGGCTTACGCAGGGGTGAAATCTAAAAATTTTCCCCTACCACTTCTGTGGGCGTGGCTTAACTGGTGGGTGTGGCTTGGTGGTCAGATGACTGGGTGGGTGTGGCCAATAACAATAAATAATAAAAATAATAAAGTATACAAAACAATAAGAGGTACCAAAAACCAATTTTCACACTTTACACACACACAACATAACACAACACAACACAACTGACACAATGTAAAAGCCGCTGCACCTCACCCAATCTGGCTTCTAGCCCATTTCTGTTCGATTCTTTCAAAGCCGCTGTGAGTTTTTTGACCAAAAAATTTCTTTTTTCTAATCAGGAAACATACCGGTCTACCAGGCTTGCTTTAGTCTAGCAGAGCCCTACCGGTCTTTTTTTGGGAGCGTACCAGTCTATCTTCTTTAAAAATAGAGGCATCAATCTACCAATTGCCTTTTTTTGGGAGGCACCGGTCTACTTTTTTAAAAAATAGAGGCACCGGTCTACTAGCCACCTACAGCGCTGATCAGCTGTAGTACGGCCCTTTGAAGTGCCGCGGCAGTCATTTAAGGCTGTTTGCAGCTATATCACCACCGAGAGCTTCAGAGACAGAGAAGAGGAACAGCAAGGCATGGGTGGTGGGGAGGGGCAGGGATTTTTGCTACTGGTTCTCCGAACTACCCGCCCCCATCGCTACCGGATCGACTGATCTGGTCCGAACTGGGAGTATTTCACCCCTGGGCTTATGGCTGTTTTTCACACTTGGGACCGCTGCAGCATCCCGCACGGTCACATGATCAAAATTTGGATGCCAAAAGCGTGGGGAGCGTTGGGGTGTGTGTGTCACATGTGCACGTGCCCACACCCATAATTCAATGCCCTTGCGGCCCCCGTGCTCCCCCAACTTTTGGCACACAATGGCAAAAAGGTTATTGGTGGGCCCAGTAGGCCCGTTTTTCGCCCTACCCAGTCTCCAGAGCCTTTCTAGGAGCCTGGGGAGGGCGAAGACGGCCTCCCCCACCCTCCCAGAGACCCTCCGGAGGCCGGAAACGGCCCATTTCCCAATTTCCGGTGGGACTGGAAGGCCCGAAAATCAGTTGGCCGACATGCGCATGCTAGGGCAACGCTCACATGCCAACAGATATGGCTATGTTTGCCACCTGAGGCATGCGTGCCATAGGTTCGCCATCGTAGCCCTATACCATTTCAGACAAATGGTTGTCTTCTTGAAAACCTACAGTGATGGAGCACTCACAACTTCTGGAGGCAAGTAGTTCCACTAGTCAATTGTCCCCACTATCAGGAAATTTCTCCCTAGTTCTAGGTTGCTTCTCTCCTTGATTAGTTTTCATCCATTGCTTCTTATTTTGCCTTCACGGTGCTTTGGAGAATAGGTTTGACCCCTCCTCTTCTTTGTGGCAACCCCAAATAGATGCACATTTTCACTATTTTACCCCGAGTGTGAACTTCTTTCTCGAAGTTGCTAAATGTAAGTGAGCTTGATGTAGGTAGGCCTTTTGCACTGTGTTTTTTATTTCTTGCTTGTTATGAGCTATGTGGAGCTGGAAAGGTTCGTGATATAAATAGATGTGGTTTTTCTGATGGATGCTTTATTTTCCCTGCTGCCAATGGAGCCTTCCCCACAGTCTTGAGGCACAACATTGTGAGGGCACGACCTCATTGTGCCCTGAACTGCAGTGGGAATTAGATGATCATAGATCATTTGTGAGGAACATTTTCCATTGCTGGGTTGTAAATCATCGATACATAAATCTTATCAAGACACTCGGCTGAGTGCAGTGATCCAAGGAACAGGACTGGAAACTAGGAGACTGTGAGTTCTAGTTCTGCCTTAGGCGCAAAGGCAGCTGGGTGACCTTGGGCCAGTCACTCTGTCTCAGTCCTAAGATAAAAGCAAGGGCAACCACTTTAGAAAAATAGTGCATGGATTTACCTACTGTATTTTTCGGAGTATAAGATGCTCTGGACTATAAGACACACCTACCTTTTTGGGGGAGGAAAGCAAGAAAAAAAAATCTGCCTCCCAGCAATTTGCCTCCTTGCAGCAAACAGTAAACAGCCTGTTTCAGTTTCAGTTTCAGCACAGCCTGATTAGCACAAGAAAAAAAAATCTGCCTCTACTTCCCAGCAATGTGTCTCCTTGCAGCAAACAGCCGGTTTCAGCTTCAGCTTCAGCACAGCCCTGATTAACACAAGCAGCTGATTTGTCGGTTGGATCGGCCTTCCAAAGATCAGCTCTTTCAGGCTGCAGGGATTGCCATAGCCTATTGACGCCTCCGCGCGTCCCATTTTCCGGGGAGCTGGCAGGTGGGCGGGGCTACATTTGGTGTATAAGATGCACCCAAATTTTCACCCTCTTTTAATGGGGGGAAAAAGTGCGTCTTATACTCCGAAAAATACAGTATGTAGTTGCCAAAGCTGACTCAAAGGACCTGTATACAGGTAACCCTCGACTTACAACCACCATAGAGTGCCAAATTTATGTTGTTAAGTGAGACATTGGATAAGTGAATTTTGCCCCGTTTTACGACCTTTCAAGCCACTGTTGTTAAAAGTGAATCAGTGCAGTTATTGTGAGTCACATGGTTGTTAAGGGAATCTGGCTTCCTCATTGACTTTGCTCATCAGAAGGTCACAAAAGGGGATCATGTGATCCCATGACGCTGCAACCGTCATAACTACGAGTCAGTTGCCGAGCATCCAAATTTTTAATCACGTGACGGCTGCAACGCTCGTAAGTGTGAAAAACGGTCATCAGTCACTTTTTTTCAGTGCTGTTGTAACTTTGAATGGTCCCTAAACAGTCGTAAGACCACAGTTGAGCCCAAAATTTCCATTGCTAAGCAAGACAGCTGTTACATAAGTTGTGTCCCATTTTATTTATTTATTTTATTTATTTATTTGTTCACACTTTTATACCGCCCTATCTCCCTAGGGACTCAGGGCGGTTTACAGCCATATAAAACGTATATATATACAGAATAAAACGTTAATTTAAAAAACTTATTACAAAGGCCGAACATTTAAAATAGAGATATAAATAATAAAACCCCATTAAAACCAGATTTAAAATTTAAATATTTAAAAATTCTAGTCCAGTCCTGCGCAAATAAATAGATGTGTCTTAAGCTCGCGGCAGAAGGCTCGAAGGTCAGGAAGTTGTCGAAGTCCTGGGGGAAGCTCGTTCCAGAGGGTGGGAGCCCCCACAGAAAAGGCCCTTCCCCTGGGTGTCGCCAGTCGGCACTGCCTGGCCGACGGCACCCTGAGGAGTCCCTTTCTGTGAGAGCGCATGGGCCGGTGGGAGGCATTCGGTGGCAGCAGACGGTCCCGTAAGTAGCCCGGCCCTATGCCATGGAGACCTTTGACCTTATGACCTTTCCTGCTACCATTGTTAAGTGAACCATGCAGTTGTTAAGTGAATCTGGCTTCCCCCATTGGCTTTATTTGTCAAAAGCCGGCTGGGAAGGAGGCAGAAGGCAATCACATGACCCTGGGACACTGCAATGACCATAAATACATGTCAGTTGCCAACTGTTTGAATTTTGATCATATGCCTTATAAGCAAGCATGATCCATCAAACTTGCCGGAGACGAAGCTGGCAAGTACTTTGTATTGCAGTAAATGCTCAAATCCTTGAGTCAAAGTTATGGGGGGAAAGGCAAATGATGAGATATAAAGTGGAAATGATAAAGGAAGGGAGAAGAAAGAAAGAAAGAAAGAAAAAAAAAGAAAGAAAGAAAGAAAGAGAGAGAGAGAGAGAGAGAGAATGAGTAAGTAATGGAGGAAAGGATGGAGAAGGAAGGAAGGAAAGAAAAAAGAAGGAAAGAAAAAGAAAGGAAGAGGGAGAAAGGAAGAAAGGAAAGGAGGAAAGGAGGAAAAGAAGGAAGGATAGAAAAGAAGGGAAGGAAGGAAGGGGAGGAGAGAAGGAAGGAAGGAAAGAAAAAGAGAAAGAAAGAGGAAGGGAGGAAAGGAGGAAAGGATGAAGAAGGCAAAAGGAGGAAGAAAAGAAATAGAGAGAGAGAGAAAGAAAGGGAGGAAGGAAGGAAGGAAGGAAGGAAGGAAGGAAGGAAGGAAGGAAAGGAGAAAGGAAGGAAAGAAAGAGAGAGAAAGAAAAGAAAAGAAAGAGGAAGGATGGAGGTGAAAAGGAGGCAAGAAAGAAGAAAGAGAGAGAGAGAGAAAGAAAGGGAGGAAGGAAGGAAGACTAGAGAAGGAGAGAAGGAAGGAAAGGAGGAAGAAAAGAAAAGAAAAGAAAAGAAAAGAAAAGAAAAGAAAGAGAGAGAGAGAGAGAGAGAGAATGAGTAAGTAATGGAGGAAAGGATGGAGAAGGAAGGAAGGAAAGAAAGAAGGAAAGAAAGAAGGAAGAGGGAGAGAGGAAGAAAGGAAAGGAGGAAAGGAGGAAAAGAAGGAAGGATAGAAAAGAAGGGAAGGAAGGAAGGGGAGGAGAGAAGGAAGGAAGGAAAGAAAAAGAGAAAGAAAGAAGAAGGGGGGAAAGGAGGAAAGGATGAAGAAGGCAAAAAGGAGGGAAGAAAAGAAATAGAGAGAGAGAGAGAAAGAAAGGGAGGAAGGAAGGAAGGAAGGAAGGAAAGGAGAAAAGGAAGGAAGGATAGAGAAGAAAGGAAGGAAGGGGAGAAGGAAGGAAGGAAAAAGAGAGAGAAAGAAAGTGGGAGGAAAAGAGGAAAGGATGGAGGTGAAAAGGAGGCAAGAAAGAAGAAAGAGAGAGAGAGAGAAAGAAAGGGAGGAAGGAAGGAAGA
The DNA here is from genome assembly GCF_028640845.1 of Ahaetulla prasina. NCBI lineage: Eukaryota > Metazoa > Chordata > Lepidosauria > Squamata > Colubridae > Ahaetulla > Ahaetulla prasina. Next base: position 292,666,952 of record NC_080540.1, on the reverse strand, counting down.
CTAGAGAAGGAGAGAAGGAAGGAGAGAAGGAAAGAAAGAAAGAAAGAAAGAAAAAGAAAGAAAGAAAGAAAGAAAAGAAAGGCTCCCTCACACCATCACTCACAAAAGGTCTTGGATTTGCATTAAAAATAATAATTCAGTGACCTGCAGGTCTAGATTTATACTGGAGTTAATGATCACCACGGATGGAAAAGATAAATTCATTTCTCCATTGCAAGGAAGTATCAGGTGAGCCGTGCTCCTCGCTGTTAGGACATTGGCTCTCTCTTTCTCTGCTTTTAAATCTTTCAGTGGAAGATGCCTTGAAGCCTCTCCTGTTAAGTTCGGGAAGTAACGAGGCTGGAGACCAGGGTAGTGACAACAGCTCTTTAATATAGGGTGAACCCAGCAACCGGCTGGGCGAAAACCCTCTCCTTTTATATAGTTCTGTTGGAGGTTTTGACCAATCAGCAACGTGCTGATTTCCCGCTCAAATATTTAAAGGTACAGCATTAATACATAACACTCCTCCCCTCCCAGAAAACACTTTGCCTCTATTTACATAAATATTTACATGTTATTTTTCGACGTAGTCACGCAAATAACCTGGGCGTGTCCTAGTGCTTTCTGACCTGCGCGGTTCAGTTCTGGTGGTGTTTTGAGCTGGTCGGAGGGGCTGTTTTCCTCCCAGCACTTTTTCTGGGCCAACGGGCTCCGGATTATTGGCTGACTCTTTTTCTTGGCCATCGGGCCTTGGATTACTTTTTTCAAATTCCCTGCCGCTTCCCTCGGGAACCTGATGGCGTCGCTGGAACTCAGGGACCTCAGCTAAGTCTTGCGCCTCCCCCGGGTCATTGTTGGCTGTGGAATCAAATTGGTATTGATCATGATATGTTTCATTTGGTTCAGTTTGATCGGTTATTCGTTTCCTTAACTGATCTATGTGGCGCCTCCACACTCTGTTGTCGGGTAGCTCTACCACGTATGATTTGGGGCCAGTTACTTTAATTATTTGTCCTGTGAACCAACTAGGGCCGTCCCCATAGTTTCGAGCCCACACCGGGTCGCCTATGCTCATTTCCCTGGTCTTTTCTAGTTTTCCTTTGTACCCCTCTGGTGTGTAATGGGGATTCAAACGGTCCAGTGGGCACCTGAGTTTCCGTCCCATTAGCAATTCGGCTGGGCTTTTCCCGGTGGCCGTGCTTGGGGTTCTGTGCTGGATTGCTAGGAAAAAGTCTATTTTTGTTTGCCAGTCACCTGGCTTTAGCCTGGACAATGCCTCCTTAGCGCCCGGACGGAACGCCTGCAAGGCCATTCGACGCAGGGTGGAAAGGCGCAGAGAGGGCATGTCGGATGCCTTCCTCTGCCAGGTATTCTTCAAACTGGGCTGCCGTGAATTGAGGCTCATTGTCGGACACCAGAGTGTCCGCAACCCGTGAGTTGCGAATAGGTGGCGAGGGTTGCGATTACTGCTTCGGCCGTAGTGGATTTCATAAGTATGACCTCCAACCATTTAGAAAATGCATCCACAACTATTAGGAATGTTTGGCCGTGAAAGGGCCAGCAAAATCAATGTGGATTCTTGACCAGGGCCCTTGGGGCTTTTCCCATTCTCTGACTGGGGCCGTTGGGGTAGAGGTCTGGATTCTTGGCAAGCCTGACATTTCCCTACCCTCTCAGCAATCTCTGCGTCCATGAGTGGCCACCATACATAGCTTCTAGCTAACCCTTCATCCTTACGATCCCTGGGTGACCTCGTGGAGGAGGTCCAATACCTTTCCCCTTAACTTTTCAGGAATTATTACACGATCACCCCATAACAGACACCCCCCTTGAGCTGAGAGCTCATCTCGTTTTTTGACAAATTCTTTGAACCTTTCGCCCGGCGCAGCGGGCCACCCTCTCTGTACCCAACCGAGTACAGTCCTTAACACAATGTCCCGGTATGATGCCCGAGCCACTTCCTTAGACGTGACTGGGCCAGAGTCCAAAGAGTCAATAAGTAGGATGGGTGTCCCTGGAGTGGGGTCTTCGGTCGCCCCAGGTAATGGGCATCGGCTTAATGCGTCAGCATGCCCCACTTCTTTTCCTGGTCGATGTTGCAGCTTGTACGAATAAGCGGCTAAGAATATAGTCCATCGGGTCAGTCTTGGTGAAAGTGCCACAGGCGTTGGGCGGTCGCCAGCCAGTATTCCTAGTAGCGGTCTGTGGTCAGTCACGATTTCGAAATTCCTCCCAAATACATACTCGTGGAATTTCTTGACCCCTGACACAATGGCTAGTGCTTCTTTGTCTAACTGGCTGTAGTTCCTCTCTGGGGAGGACATCGTTCTCGAATAGAACGCTATAGGGGCTTCTGTACCGTTTGGAAGTCTATGGCTGAGTACAGCCCCCACCCCATAAGGGGAAGCATCGCAAACCAACACTAGGGGTAATGAGTCGTGATATTGGATGAGCAGGCTATCACTTGAGAGCAGGCTCTTTACTGCTTCAAAAGCCCTATTTTCCGACTTTCCCCAAGACCAAACAGTATTCTTCCTAAGAGCCTATGCAGCGGTTCCAACGGTTGCTTTGTTCTTTAAAAGACCGCGTAAAATTAACCAATCCTAGGAATGCCTGCAGCTCTGCTTTGTTTTTGGGCGCTGGAGCCTTCCTAATTGCCTTAACCTTGCTCTCAGTAGGGTGAATTCCTTTCTTGTCTATCCGTAGCCCAAGAAATCGACGGATTCGACCCCGATCTGGCATTTGTTTGTCTTGACTTTTAACCCGCTGTCCGGAAAATGCTCAAGACCTTTCTTAACCGCCTCCCCAATTCCTCCATGTTTTCCCTGAAATTAGGACATCATCAAGTAAGGAACTACCCTGGGAGCCCCTGCAGTAGTCGTTCCATCAGGTTTTGGAACAGCCCTGGTGCCACACTGACCCCAAATTGCAATCGGGTGCACTTGAAGGCACCCCTGTGCGCCACAATCGCTTGGGCTTCGCTGTGCGGGCGTCTACTGGCAGTTGTTGGTAGGCTTGGGCCAAGTCTAACTTTGCAAAGACTTGCCCTTGCCCCAAAGAGTGCAATAAGTGTTGCACCACGGAACCGGTAAGCGCTTTTCTGTAAGGCTTTGTTGCGCCGCCTTGTAGTCAGCGCAAATTCTAATTGACCCGTCCGGTTTTATGGGTGACGATTACGCCTCCCACTTGCGTGATCGACTGGCACCAAGATCCTTGATTAATGAGCTTATCCAGCTCCTTATCAATTTTTGGTTTTAGGGCAAAGGGACTCTCCTCGCCTTAAGCCTAATGGGGCTACCTGGGGTCTAAGTTGAAGGAAATAGGGGTCCCTTGTACTTGCCCAGGCAGTCCTTGAAGACATCTTCGAACTCGTTAAAGAGAATGTCTTTCAGGTTACAGTCACTTCTGTAGATGCCAGTCACCCCATGCCCAGGGCACGAAACCAGTCTAGTCCCAACAGACTGGGCAGAGTTCCTTCGACGATCGTGATGGGCAGGGTCTTTTATGTGGACCATATTCGACTCGGACGGAGGTGGTCCTCGAACAGGGATGCGATTCCCTGGTAGTCGTGGCACTCGTAGCCGTTGTGCTTGCAGGTGGCGCTCATGACGGACGGCAGCGACTTCGCCAGAGTGTCCCAGGACATGATGGTGATCGCTGATCCCGTGTCTACTTCAAGCCTGCACCGTACTCCCTCGATCTTGGGCTTTGTGAAAATCTTCTTTCCACTTTGGTTGAGGCGCGCCTATAATGACAGTCGCTTGGTTAGACTTCGCCTTTCTTGTTTGAACCAATCGCGGGCCGCCTTTCCGGTTCCGCTTTGATTGGCCGATTTGAATTTTCGGCGGAAGGTTGGGCCGCTCTGCAGACCTGAGCCAAGTGCCCTTTCTTCCCACACCGCCGCATGTTGCGCCTTTAAACCTGCAGCGTTGGCGCTGATGCTGCCCTCCGCAGCTTCCGCACTCGCCACGGTCCTCAATGTCGCTTCTCGGTCCGGCAGACCCTTCCTCCTCCTCGCCTCACCGCCGGATTCGGACTGAATCTCCTCCTGGTGTACTGGCGTTGGCTTTGCGCCGCCTTGGATTGAAGAGGCTTTTGCAGGGTCTCTGCTGCTTTAGTAGACATTTCGTGTGCTCTGGCTTCGCCCAGAGCATTGGCTAGTGTCAGGTTGCTCTTGGCTAGCAGCCGCCGCCAGACGGATGTCCTTGACCTCGGATGAGTTGCTCGAGTAGCACCTCGCCCAGGTCTCGGTATCCGCAGTCCTTGGACGCCTTCTTAAAGCGCCATGTAGTCACCGATGGACTCGCCTCCATCTGTCTACGCTTCTCCAAATTCAAACCGCTGCACGTATTTGGACGGCGCGGCGCGAAATGGTTCTTCAGCAAAGTCTGCAGAGTCGGCCACGATACCGATTGTATCGGCGTTGGCTCTGCCAGGGCTTCCGCAATCTCGATGACCTCCGGCCCACAATGGCTTAAGAAGTAAGCCCGTTTGCGGTTATCCGGGATCCCCTGTAGTTCGTTGGCTTCTAGAAAGCTTTCGAAACGGGTCATATACGTTCCCCATTTCTCCTTGACCGGGTTGTACGGTGCGGGTGGCGTGTTTGCCATTTCCGCGTTTCTGCCCTGAGTTTGCTGGGTTCGGAACTAGCGTGCTTCAGCTCGGTTCTGGTTCTCCTTAACCTCGAGATCCCACCTTCGTCGCCAATGTTAAGTTCGGGAAGTAACGAGGCTGGAGACCAGGGTAGTGACAACAGCTCTTTAATATAGGGTGAACCCAGCAACCGGCTGGGCGAAAACCCTCTCCTTTTATATAGTTCTGTTGGAGGTTTTGACCAATCAGCAACGTGCTGATTTCCCGCTCAAATATTTAAAGGTACAGCATTAATACATAACATCTCCTTTGACAGCCGTTCAAAGAAAACTGGTCCTCTCTAAAGGAAGGCACAAGGCCAACCTAGTTAAAGCCAAGATCTCAAGGAAGCGCCTGGGTTCGCAGGAGAAGTGACAGCTGCTAGGAAGAGTCCAGCAACTGCAGATGGGCTTTTTCCAACAGAAGGGTTCTTAACAAAGTCCCCCCCCCCCCGCCCCGACTTGCCGTAGAAAAAAATTGACTTTTGATTAAGAAGCAAGAAGATGCAAAGAATATGGCCATGTTAGGGATGCTTCTGTACCAGTGATGGGTATTATGATGAGCCCCAAGACCAACCCTTCATGAAATTGGGCAGCAAAATGTAAAAATTCAATAGCACCTAGTTCCTTTTTTAAAAATAAGAAGCAAAATCCCTCCTTTAAAGAGAGAGAGTGCGCAGAGGCATCATTTCCATATAGAATAGAATAGAATAGAATAGAATAGAATAGAATAGAATAGAATGCAGAGTAGAGTAGAGTAGAATAGAATAGAATAGAATGCAGAGTAGAGTAGAGTAGAGTAGAATAGAATAGAATAGAATAGAATAGAATAGAATGCAGAGTAGAGTAGAATAGAGTAGAGCAGAACAGAACAGAACAGAACAGAATAGGATAACAGAGTTGGAAGGGACCTTGGAGGTCTTCTAGTCCAACCCCCTGCCCAGGCAGGAAACCCTACACCACTTCAGACAAATTCACAACTTCTGGAGGCAAGTTGTTTCACTGATCAATTGTTCTGTCAGGAAATTCCTCCTTAGTTCTAAGTTGCTTCTCTCCTTGATTAGTTTCCACCCATTGCTTCTTGTCCTGCCCTCAGGTGCTTTGGAGAATAGCTTGACTCCCTCTTCTTTGTGGCAGCCCCTGAGATATTCCTACAATCCTGTTTTCTTAAGCAGGCCTTCCGGGGTGCAAAACAAATTATTTGTTTTTGTTGTAGGAGGCAGATTAAAATACAGGTAGTCCTTGATTTACAACAGGTCATTTAGTGACCGTTCAGCATTGCAACGCCACTGAAAAAAATGACTCAGGACCGTTTTCCACACTTACGACCGCTGCAGCATCCCCATGGTCACATGATCAAAATTCAGGTGCTTGGCAACTGACTCACATTTATGACGGTTGCAGTATCCCAGAGTCCTGTGATCCCCGTCTTGCAACCTTCGGACAAGCAAGGTCAATGGGGAAAGCAGATTCACTTAACAACCGTGCTTCTAACTTAACCACGGCAGCACTTCACTTAACAACGGTGGCAAGAAAGGTCGTAAAAGGGCGCAAAACTCACTTAAGAAATCTGTCGTGTCCCACTCCTCCGCTGACGGCCGGGTCAGGGAAATCCGAATCAGGCTTGCCTCTGCAGCTCTGCCCAAAGTCCTAGCAAAGTCCTCAGAGCAGGCAGGAGACCAGTAAGTGACTTCAGCAAGATAAGTTCGACTTTTGCCTGACTCAGAGACTGCCAGAAAGTAGCTCCTTTATATAGGCCATGGGGTGTGGCTCCATGACTCAGCACTCATTAAGGCCTGCCCCTCCCTTCCCTCTGTTGCCTCCGCCTCTCCAATCTTCTGATGCGAGGGTCACTCCAATCAGCTGTTGTTGGAAGTAAACTTTCCTCAGGCTCACATGCTTTGGAGGAGGGGGAGGGGTCTAGCTGCTCCGTTTGCCTGGGCATGGAGTCAGGGCTGGGGCCGGGAGATGCTCCTTCTTCTGCAGTTTGTGTGGGCATGGAGCCAGGACTTGGGCCGGGAGGCATACATTCCTCAGTGTTCGGGAGCAGGTAAGAAGGCCCCGGCTGCTCTGAGGGCGGGCAAGACACAACAAAATCTTTTGCTTAGCGTCAGAAAGTTTGGGCTCAATTGTGTTAGTCGAGGATATATAAAGTTCAAATTTCTCAAGGATCTCAAGAATTTCCACCATGGAGAGATCATACACACACACACACACACACACACAGACAGACATAAAGACACTCTCTCCAAAAACTGGGCTGTCAGACACTTAATTTTTGCAAGCTTAATTGTGGTGTCGACTTTACTGAAACAGGGACTTAGAAAATTGTGGGCTGCTAAAGGTGTATAAAAGATTTTGAAGGGGAAAACATCTCAACTCCCAAATGACTCGGTTTAGCCTCGGAACAGGCATTCATTCTGTCTTTTTGGAAGCAGCCAAACTTTGACACAGGTTTACCATTCCCAACTGGAGCAATTGGCTTCAGGTACGTTTTAGAGCAGTGGTCACTAACCGGTGGTCCGTGGACCACTGGTGGTCCGTGAGAAAATTTCGGTGGTCCGCGGAAAAATTATTTGCATTTTTTAAAATATTGCACTAAACCAGGGGTCCCCAAACTATGGGCTCTCGGCCGGATACGTGCAATGAATGTTCGTGTTGCTGCAGAGAGTCTCCCCCTTTGGGGTCTTTTTGTGTGGGGCAGAGCGGGGCAGAAATTCCTACTTGGGGTCTGCTTCGGTCTCCTGGTGTGGGGCTTTGGGCGAAGGCTGGAGGGAAGTGCCGCTGGTGGCGAGGAGCCGGAGGGCCTTGTTCCAGTGGGACTGCATCATGGCCTACCGTTGAGCCTCTAGGTGCTGGTACCTGGCCTTGCACTCCCACAGGTCTTCCCTCTGCTTGGAAAGCCTATGCTCCTAGTCCTGAGTGAGGTGCTTCTGCTGAGCCTCCTTTTTGTTCAGATCCAATCTGAACTGAGCCAGCTGTTTCGCTAACTCTTTCTCATGGTGGCTGCTTAGCTCCAACAACTGCTTCCTGTTGGGGCCCTAAGGAGCCCGGGTGGGCAGGCGAGGAGTGGTTGGCAGGAGAAGGGTAAGTAGAGGCCGGCAAGGCACCCCTTGATGTGAGCGACATCGAGTTGGCCATGAAGTTGGCCACGCCAACCCAGTCACATGACCACCTAGCCACGCCCACCCAGCCATTCATTAGGCAGATCGTATTAGTGGTCCGTGGGATTTAAAATTATGAATTTAGTGGTCCTTGAAATCCAAAAGGTTGGGGACCCCTCTTTTAGAGTGAAAACATGTAAACACTCTGCTAGCGGTAGCAACATTGGTAAGTTAGGAGAAGGCAGCCAAGGGGAGAGACATACAATCAGAGATTCTGGTCAATCCAGGCAAAAGAAACCAAACGCACAGGTATAGAATAGGTGATATCTGGCTCAATAGTAGTAACTGCAAGAGGGATTTTTAGAATAACAGAGTTGGAAGGGACCTTGGAGGTCTTCTAGTCCAACCCCCTGCTTAGGCAGGAAACCTTACACCATTACAGACAAATGGTTATCCAATATCTTCTTAAAAATTTCCAGTGTTGGAGCATTCACAACTTCTGGAGGCAAGTCGTTCCACTGATTAATTGTTCTCACTGTCAGGAAATTTCTCCTTAGTTCTAAGTTGCTTCTCTCCTTGATCAGTTTCCATCCATTGCGTCTTCTCCTGCCACTTGTCTGGACCGGTGTAGAGTCTCCTGCTTGAGGAGGGGGTTGGACTAGAAGACCTCAAAGGTTCCTCTCTGTTATTCTGTAATCTATAAGTCCCTGAAATTTTCTTGGCAAAAAAATAAAAAATCAGAAGTAGTTTGCCATTGCCTCCTTCCTAGGGCTAAGAGAGAAGGACAGGCCCAAGGTCACATGAAGACAGGACAAGAAGCAATGGATGGAAACTAATCAAGGAGAAAACCAATCTAAAAATAAGGAGAAATTTCCTGACCATGGGAACACTTAATCAGTGGAACAGCTTGCTTCCAGAAGTTGTGGGTGGACACTGGAGGTTTTAAAGAAGAGATACTGACAGCCATTTGTCCAGAATGGTGCAGGGTCTCCTGCTTCTGTAGAATTTCTGTAGAATTTTATTGGCCAAGTGTGATTGGACACACAAGGAATTTGTCTTGGTGCATATGCTCTCAGTGTACATAAAAGAAAAGATACGTTCATCAAGGTTGAGCAAGGTTCATCAAGGTTGAGCAAGGGGTTGGACTAGAAGACCTCCAAGGTCCCTTCCAGCCCTGTTATTCTGCTGAAATTGGAGGAAAGTGTTGCAAAACCGATGAGAGTGAAATACATCCACTTCCAGGAACCATGACGCTTCTAAGCAGGAAGGGACATAATAAGTCAGAGCCGAAACTGTAATCTGCATTAGTAAATTAGTAAAAAAGTTAAAGAACTCTGGTGGGGAAATGATGCATTGGAAGAAAGGTGACATCATTGGACTGAAAAATGTATTAGGCAGCATTAAGAAGGTTTAAGTCACAAAAGCAACTTTAATTACAGACTTTTCTGCTCTTCAGTTGCCCATTTGCTAATTCTAATGGCCAAGAACCCTTCTCTCTGGTTTTTCATCTGTATGATGGATATCAACTGGAAGTCCTTTCAACTGACTAGGGCGTGGAGGATATATTCTATTTCAGGGGTTCCCCAGACTTGGTGACTTTAAGACTTGTGGACTTCAACTCCCAAAATTCTGCCGGCTGGCAGAATTCTGGGAGTTGAAGTCCACAAGTCTTAAAGTCGCCAAGTTTTGGAGACACCGGGCTCCATATGATTGGAAAGACTTCTAATTATTTCTCCAGTTTATGGATTACTTGGGAGCATCATGTGACCCAGAGGTGGCTTTCAGCAGGTTCTGACCAGTTCTGGAGAACCGGTAGCGGAAATTTTAAGTAGTTCGGAGAACCGGTAGTACAAATTCTGACTGGCCCCGCCTCCATCTATTCTCTGCCTCCCGAGTCCCAGCTGATCGGGAGGAAATGGGGATTTTGCAGTAACCTTCCCCTGGAGTGGGGTGGGAATGGAGATTTTACAATATCCTTCCCCTGCCACGCCCACCAAACCACACCCACAGAACTGGTAGTAAAAAATTTTTTGAAACCCACCACTGATTCAGGTCCCCTGGGACTTTATTTACATCACATGCTAAACACAGCCCGTGAAATTTAGAAGCCACATTTTAGAGCTTAGTCAGGTTGAATCCTAACCAATTTGTGGCTTGGTCATGGAAGAGAACTTGACTTGATGGGTGAGCGTTCCCCATGAATGCTGGACTAGCTTGGCCTTCAGATGGTTCCAACAGATCTCTTTGTGGTTTCCACTGAGAAGATGGGGAAGAAGTCAGTCTGAAACTTTTTCTGCCATCTGATGTCCACTCAGTGTTTTGAAATTCCCGGTCCCAGAATTCCCAGCCAAACTCTGCTGGGTGGGAATTCTGGACAGCGCATTCCCAAATTCTTTGGTAAGACCACAAGATGAATAAGGATGGAATAGATTGATAATGAAGTTCATTTTTGTGGCTCGCTGTTTATTTTGTGCTAGACACTACCGTATTAAATTATGAAACGAAATTGGCCAAAATTGTGGCAACCTTTTGGGAAAAGTGTATTTTCTAAAACTAGCTAATAACACCACTTCTTTTTTTTTGAGTAGTACCATAAAATTATATATCAATGAAAAGATAATTTAATCAAGAATGTAATGCAATAACTTGGATGAAGGATTTGCTATTAGAATAGCAGTTACAGTATAAAGAAGAAAAGTGAAACACGTAGAAAAAACGAGATATGCAAAAATGACCACCATAGAAAAAGCGAGATATACAAAAATTATCCCCATGTCAGTTAATAGTTGGATAACCTTTAGCATGAATTATGGCCTTACAACGTCCTCCCATGGAGTGAACCAAGTCTTTTAGTTCTGCAGCTGTTTTCATGTGAAACCAAGATTGAATGATGGCTTCTGTTAACTGGGTTTTATTGCTGGGTCGCTTCTGACTAACAAGTTTCTTTAGTCGGCTCCATAGATTTTCAATTGGGTTAAGATCTGGACTATTCCCAGGCCATTCCAGCAGTGGAATAGGATTATCTTGAAACTCCTCCCCCAAAAATGGTGTTATTAGCCATCAAACCTCAAAAATACACTTTCCCCAAAAGGTTTCCACAATTTTGGCCACTACTTTATGTTCTTCCTGTCTCCTTTCCACAGAAAGGGACAAGAATGTTATTCACAAGGAAAGGTGCAGTGCCTTCTTGCAACATAGGTGAAACAGAATAGAGCTGGAAGGGAACTTGGAGGTCATCTAGTCCAGCCCCTTGCTCAAGCAGGAGATCCTATACCGTATCAGACAAGTGACTGTCCAGTCTCTTGCTAAAAGCCTCCAGTGATGAAGCACCCACAACTTCTAGAGGCGAGCTGTTCCACTGGTTAATGTCTTCACTGTTAGAAAGTTTCTCCTTAGTTCCAGGTTGCTTCTCTCCCTGATTAGTTTCCATCTATAGTTTCTTGTCCTGCTCTCTGGTGCTTTGATGATTTGATCATCAAATCATGGTGATTTGATCCCCCTCTTCTTTGTGGCAGCCTCTCAAATACTGGATGCACGACTGCTATCGTGTCACCCCTAATTCTTCTTTTCTTTAGACTAGCCCAAGGGTCTGCAACCTTAAACACTCAAAAGAGCCATTTGGACCTGATTCCCACAGAAAAGAAAACAGCAGGAGCCACAAAACCCTTCCCGTGCCCGATTCTTTCTTGAGCAGCCACAAAACCAGCACAAAACCAGTTGAATTAAATGTTCTGTTTTCTTCTGAAACTTTTCTTTTCTTGGATTTATCCATGGTTGGCCTACTGGGGGTTGAAAAGTTCAATAAATCATGTGCCGGCAAGTGTCGCACATTTGCGGCTGTGACTGATATTTTGAGTGACAGGGAGCCGCAGCAGAGGGGTGAAAGAACCACATGCGGCTCCAGAGCCAAAGGTTGCTGACCTCTGGACTAGCCAAGCCCAAATCCTGCAACCGTTCTTCTTACGTTTTAGTCTCCAGGCCTTTGATCGTCTTAGCTACTCTTCTCGGAACTTTTTCAAAAGCCTTAACATCTTTTTCCTATTGTGGTGACCAAAAACTGGATGCAGTATTTCAGGGGTGGCCTTAACTAAGGCTTTATAAAGCGGTACTAATACTTCACGTGATTTCGATTCTGTGCCTCTGTTTATACAACCAAAGATTGTATTAGCTTTTTGGATTAAACCCAGTGGTGGGATTCAGCCAGTTCGCACCTATTCGGGAGAACCGGTTGTTAACTTTCTAAGCAGTTCGGCGAACCAGTTGTTGGAAGACATCTTATTTTGTATTTTTCCACTTTACAGGGCTAATCCTGTAAGGAAGGCAGGAAGGAACATTCTGGTGGTGTTTCTAGCCTAATCTTTATTGCCCTGCTTACAGAAACTGCCTCTCTGGTTAACCCTTATTACATTGTAACAGCTAAGGCGAAGCGCTCATTGATGTGAATGATGTTGAATTGGCCACGCCCACACGGTCACATGACCTCTGAGCCATGCCTACCCAGCTGGTCATTAGGGCAGAGAACCAGTTGTTAAATTATTTGAATCCCACCACTGATTAAACCCTTAGGCCAAACTACCTGTAGAAGTGTGAGATTACAGTTGAGGAACGAATCTGTAGATAGGGAAGGGAAGGGAAGTGCAGGGGAAGATAGGGTAAGGACCAGTTTCCCAGATGTTCTCCAGATGTTGCCTTTGAGCAGTTCTTGTGGTGATACCCGAACAGAAGCAGCTTCAGCTAGGAGGTAAGGAGATCAAAGCAGACCCTTGAAGAAGAGTTGAGTCTTCTTTCCGAACCAAGCCAGAGATAGTCCTCAACTTATGACCGCGAGCCCAAAATTTCCTTTGCAGAGTGACATGATTGTTAAGTGAGTTTTATATCTCGCTTTAGCCACAGAAATTTTGGGCTCAACGATGGTCGTAAGTCAAGAACTACCTGGAAATCAGAGGCGGGGAAACAATGGCCCCTTTCATGACTTGTGGACTTCAACTCCCAGAATTCTATGGTGGCTCAGGAATTCTGGGAATTGAAGTCCACAAGTCCTAAAAGAGCCGTAGTAGTTCCCCTCCCCTGCTGTATGTAAATACATACAGGAATGCAAACGGAAATCTAAAGGATCTTTGACATCCCTCCTGCGAATTTTAACGCATAAAGGTCCTGTGAATTTAATTTGGAATAAATGCCTTAGAATGTCAAACTGACTCAGAAACACTTAAAAATAAATCAATAACTAATAATCACATTTGCCTCTGGCTCCCTGGCAATGGAGATGATTCCTTCCCTCCCCCTAAAATTTGATCTCTATCACAGCCCAAGAAGTAGATTAACAACTGGTTGAAGGTCATCCACTACACTTTATGATTGAATAAAATATCATTGTTAAAAAATCCTTCAATGCAGGCCTCCCAATGCAATAAATAATCTATTCTAAGGGATGACTTAGAATCGTGATGGCACAGTGCAGGGGTGAAATCCAGCAGGTTCTGACAGGTTCGGGAGAACCGGTAGTGGAAATTTTGAGTAGTTCAGAGAACTGGCAAATACCATCTCTGGCTGGCCCCAGAGTGGGGAGGGAATGGGGATTTTGCAGTATCCTTCCCCTGGAGTGGGGAGGGAATGGGGATTTTGCAGTATCCTTCCCCTGGAGTGGAGAGGGAATGGAGATTTTGCAGTATCCTTCCCCTGGAGTGGGGAGGGAATGGAGATTTTGCAATATCCTTCCCCTGGAGTGGGGAGGGAATGGGGATTTTGCAGTATCCTTCTCCTGGAGTGGAGAGGGAATGGAGATTTTGCAGTATCCTTCCCTTGGAGTGGGGAGGGAATGGAGATTTTGCAGTATCCTTCCCCTGGAGAGGGGAGGGAATGAAGATTTTGCAATATCCTTCCCCCGGAGTGGGGAGGGAATGGAGATTTTGCAATGTTCTTCTCCAGCTACGCCCACCAAGCCACGCCCACAGAACCGGTAATAAAAAAAATGGATTTCACCACTGGCACAGTGCTTAGAATGCAGTATTGAAGGCAAACTCTGCCCACCGCCAGGAGTTCGATCCTGACTGGCTCAAGGTTGACTCAGCCTTCCATCCTTCTGAGGATAGTACAATGAGGACCCAGATTGTTGGGGGGCACTTCCAACTCCCAGAATTCCCCATCCAAGGTGTCCAACCTTGGCAATTTTAAGACTTGTGGACTTCAACTCCCAGAATTCCCTAGCCAGCCACAGGTCCACATGATAGCTGGGGAATTCTGGGAGTTGAAGTCCACAAGTCTTAAAATTGCCAAGGTTGGACACCTCCCCCTAATGCCATCTCAGACAAATGGTTGTCCAGTCTATTCCTAGTCCAACCCTTGCTCAAGGCAAGAGATTTCATACCAGGGGTGTCCAAATTGGCAATTTTAAGTCTTTGCGGACTTCAAGACCCAGAATTCCCCAGCCAGCATATGGATGCTGTCTCAGACAAATGGTTGTCCAGTCTACCTCTGAATGCCTCCAGCAATGGAGCCACCCACAACTCCACAACGGGCCAGTTGCTCCATCATGCCCCCCTACCCATAATTTGCCGTACCCTCCCTGCAGTTCTGCCAGGGAAATTTGCTGACCAAACCACCCAAGAGTAATGAAGACAGGCTTCCTTGACTTGGAGAAAACTTAAATATAGGCATACAAACTCAGTTGCTGACAGGAGGGCTAACAATTTCCATCTCTCTCCTACGGGTACCATCTCCTTTCCTGCTCCAGAGCCTCCTACCACCACCACCCCACTCCAAAATTTAAGAAATTTAAAAGAAAGCTTTCCAAGTCTAATTTGGTATGCTCAGCTGGAGAAAGCTGTCTTCTATCACTCTCCCTTCAAGCAATGCTATTAAAAACCCATTTTCTTGGCTGTAGTCCTCCCAAGTACTATACAATATAGCCCCTTTGCAACCTCCCTACCCATCACCCCGATGTCCAATGCCAGGAGTGGCTGTTTGATTTTCACTGATTCAGTGAAATCGGTCTGAAGGATCACAGATAATCTTCAGCCCTAGAAAAAGTGCAAGGAAGAGCAACCAAGATAATGAGGGGCCTGGAGACTAAAACATACTGTCATGTCCCACTCCTCCTCTGACGGCCGGGTCTAGAAAGTCTGTCTCAAGCGTGGTCACGAAGTCTCTGCAGCTTTGCCAAAGTCCTGTCAGAGTTCTCAGGGCAGGCAGGAATCCAAGGTGTGACTTCAGCAATCAGATTAGACTTTGCCTAACTCAAGGAATGCCAGAAAGGAGATCCTTTATATAGGCCATGGGGTGTAGCTCCATGACTTAGCACTTATCCAGGCCTGCCCCTCCCTTCCTTTTGCTGATGTCACCTCTCCATTCTCCGGAAGCGGGGATCTGTCCACTCTCCAGCTGCCGGCAATTCTAGCTCATGACTGGCTTCAAGCTCACACGCTGTGGGGGGGAGGTTTATTTGCTCAGTCTGTCCGGGCATGGTGCCAGGACTGGGGGCTGGAGGCATGCCAGGCCATTCGTCTGCACTATCAGTCTCTGGCTGAGATAGCAGGAGATGAGAGGGGCCCGGCTGTGGAGAGGGGGGCGGGCATGGCACAACACATACCATGAACGGTTGCAGGAACTGGGCATCATGGCTAGTCTAGTGAAGAGAAGGATCAAGGGAGACATGAGAGCAGTTTTCCAATATTTGAGGGGCTGCCACAAAGAGGAAGGGGGTCAGGCTATTTTCCAAAGCACCCGAAGGCCAGACAAGGAATAATGGATGGAAACTGATCAAGGAGAGATTCCACCTGGAAATAAGGAGACATTTTCTGACAGTGAGAACAATCAACCCATGGAACAGAAGTTGCCTTCGGAAGTTGTGGGAGCTTCATCACTGGAGGCTTTCAAGAAGAGGCTGGACTGCCATCTGTCAGCAATGGTGTAGGGTCTCCCGCTTGGGTGGGGGGTTGGACTAGATGACCTACAAGGTCTCTGTCAATCTGAAAGACTTGTGACTACAATTGAGCCCGAAATTTCCATCGCTAAGCGAGACAATTGTTCAGTGAGTTTTGCCTCGTTTTGCGATCTTTCTTGCCCATGATTTGACTGAATCATTGCAGATGCTAGTAACCCAGTTGTTAAGTGAATGTAGTTTCCCAATGGACCTGGCTTGTTGGAAGGGGATCACACCCCCCCCGGACACTGCGATCGTCATAAAAACACGCCCGTTGCCAAGCACGCAAAGTTTGATCACGTGACCATGCAATGGTCATAAATGCATTTTTTTCAAAAAAGTTCTGCCTGGATGTTCTTAATTGATTTGCTAACAACTCTTGTTCGTTTAGTTTTATTTCATGTTTTTTTAGTTCCATTCTTTTCTTAACTCTGTCATTCTGGCTATCTTCTTCAAATACTTTCCCTAGTTTTTTTGTATTCTTCTTCCAATTCTATCTGTCTTTGTCTTTTCCTGTTTTTTTTTTTTTTTTATTCAAAAAGTTTTACAATTTTTTTCCCCCCCTTTCCCCCCCTCCTCCCCCTCCCTTCGCAACCCCTCCCCCGACTTCCGGAACGAGCACAAGGTATAGTTAAAATAAAACAAACATATGCTAAAAATTTTCATCCCAACTTAATTGTACCCTACAATCATCAATTCCTAACTTCCCCAAAAGCAATCAAAATAATACATCATAATCATTCAAAACAGTCTGATAACTCTTAGTCTGATATCTACGTTGAATATAGTCAATCCATTTTTCCATTCCTTTAAGTATCTTTCTTGCGTATTGTCTTTCAAAAGGCTGATATCTTCGCCATCTCAGCCAAATTGGCAACTTTCAATATCCATTCTTCTATTGTTGGTACTTCTTTTTCTTCCAATATTGTCCTATTAGTAATCTTGCTGCAGTTATTAGATTTAAAATCAATTTAGTCTCAATTACTGTACAATCCGTAATAATTCCCAACAAGAAAAATTGCAGGAACTTTATCTTCTTTTCAGAACATTTTGTAAAATCCACCAAATTTTTATCCAAAAGGCCTTTATGTCCTTACAAGTCCACCAAATGTGAAAATATGTAGCGTCATCACAATTACATCTCCAACATTTTGCTTGCATTTCTGGATAGATACACGATAATTTATTAGGATCTAGATGCCATCTATAAAACATTTTATAAAAATTTTCCTCAGATTCTGTGCCTCGTGAATTTAACATTTCTAACCCAAATTTTTCCTACGTTTCCAATAATATTGGCTCCTGAAAATTTTGTGCCCACTTTATCATACAGTCCTTTACCAAGTCCCTTTCAGAATCTATTTCAAGTAACACATTATACAATCTCTTTATATGCTCCTGAGACTGATTTCTAATTTGCTTTACCAAATTTCCCTCGTTCTGCTCTATACCAATTTTCTGATCTCCCTTCCATCTAGCACGTAGTTGCTCATATTGAAACCAAGTATAATTTTTCCCTTCCTCTCTTAATACTTGCAGAGATTTTAACTGCAAATTACCTCTTTCAGTATACAAAAGATCTTTATATGTAATCATTTCCTGATTCTGTTCTATGTTTATATTTTCTACTGTATGTCTAGGACTTGCCCATATAGGAACCTTATAATTTAATTTATAAGAGTATTTTTTCCAAACACGCAGAAGGGCATTTCTTAGCACATGATTTTTAAAGGCCTTATCCACTTTTTTGTCATAAATTAAATATGCATGCCATCCATATAGCAAATCATAACCTTCTATATTCAAAATTCTGTCCTCTGTTAAATTAAACCAATCACTTATTGCAGAGAGAGCAGCTGCTTCATAATATAATTTAAAATTAGGCATTTTAAACCTCCCCTTTCGCGAGAATCTTGAATTATTTTCATTTTAACCCTAGCTTTTTTACCTTCCCATATAAATTTGTTAATTCCCTTCTGCCATTCCTCAAGATTCTTATCTTTCTTAATTATTGGTATCATCTGAAAGAGGAATAAAAATCTAGGTAAAACATTCATTTTAATAGCAGCAATTCTCCCCAGCAAAGATAATTGCAATTTTTTCCAAACAATCAAATCCTTCTGAACTTTTTGCCATAAAACCTCATAGTTATTCTTATACAATTTCACATTTGATGACGTGATATAAACCCCTAAATACTTAACCTTCTTTACAATTTCAAATCCTGTTACTTCCTCTAGTTTTTCTTTCTGTTGTCTGGCCATATTTTTTATTATCACTTTTGTCTTTTTCTGATTTACCTTAAACCCTGAGACATTCCCATATTGATCAATTATTTCCAACAAAGATTTACTAGAATTTATAGGGTTTGTTAAAGTAATCACCAAATCATCTGCAAAAGCTCTTAACTTATATTCATACTGTCTAACTCTAATTCCTCTATCTCCTTTACTACTCGTATTTTATCCAATAATGGTTCTAGAGTTAAAATAAACAATAATGGTGATAAAGGACATCCCTGTCTTGTTCCTTTCGCAATCTTAAAAGGTTCTGTTAAGCTACCATTGATTATAATCTGTGCTGTTTGCTCTCCATAAATTGCCCTAATTATTCTTAAAAAACCATCTCCAAATTGCATCTTTTCTATTAATTTAAATAAAAATCCCAATGCAATCGATCAAAAGCTTTCTCTGCATCGAGAAAATAAATGCTGCTGGAATAAAATTTTTCTTTTCTAAGTACTCCAATAAATTAACAATCTGCCTAACATTATTCCTCATCTGTCTCCCTTTTATAAATCCAGATTGATCATTATGAATTCTTCGCTGCAGAATCAACATTAATCTATTAGCTATTATTTTAACAAAAATCTTATAATCATTATTTAAAAGTGAGATTGGCCTATAATTCCCAGGTTTAGAACAATCCTGTTCCTCTTTTGGTATCAATGAAATAAAAGAGGTTCTCCATGAGGGGGGAATTCCCCCTCCTAGTTGTATCTGATTAAATAATTCCTTAAGTGGACCTAACATCTCATCCTGTAAATTCCTATAATAACTAACTGTGAGCCCATCCGTACCAGGAGTTTTCCCCATTTCCTGTTTTTTTTTAATTTGCATTTATATCCCGCCCTTCTCCGAAGACTCAGGGCGGCTTACACTATGTTAGCAATAGTCTTCATTCTATTTGTATATTTATATACAAAGTCAACTTATTGCCCCCCCCCAACAATCTGGGTCCTCATTTTACCTACCTTATAAAGGATGGAAGGCTGAGTCAACCTTGGGCCTGGTGGGACTAGAACCTTCAGTAACTGCAGGCAGCTGCTGTTAGTAACAGACTGCATTAGTTTTCTAATTTTTTTAGTTTTTTTAGTTTTCTGATTTTCTTTGCCGTATAGGTTATTGACAGTCCCCTAATATATGCCTTCATCGTATCTCATACATTTTGAAGCGATGTGTCCTCTTTTTTATTTATTTCAAAGAAAGACTTTAATTCTTTTTCCGCATATTGTCGCAAATCATTTTCTTCTACTATTAATGTATTCAGAGTCCATCTTCTTCTTTCCTTCTGTCCTTTCCATGTTATCATCATGGGATTATAGTCTGCCCATATATTTGAACCAATATTCACTTCTTGTATATTCTCTATCGGTCATAAATGCAAAGCTGACAGAAGTCCCTTTTTTCTCCAGTCCCGTTGTTCCTTCAAATGGTTCACTAAGTGAACGGTTGTAAGTCGAGGACTGTACAACATATACCGTTCGGGGATTGTTCTCTGTTACCCTTTTCAGATCAGCCTGTTTGAGATGGTTGGAGCAGCTGTGCGTCTTTTCTAATCACCTTCCCATCAGCTTGGCAAAGTAACACATATATTAAAGCTATGGCTTGTTGCCTGGGAGGTTGGGGTTGTCAACCAGCTGCTCCAGCTGTGACTTTCACACAGTGGTGAAATCCAAGTTTTTTTTACTACCGGTTCTCGGGGCGTAGCTTGGTGGGCGTGGCAGGAGAAGGATACTGCAAAATCCTCATTCCATCCCCACTCCAGGGGAAGGATACTGCAAAATCCCCATTCCCTCCCCATTCCAGGGGAAGGATACTGCAAAATCCCCATTCCCTCCCCACTCCAGGGGAAGGATACTGCAAAATCCCCATTCCCTCCCCATTCCAGGGGGAAAGATATTGCACAATCCCCATTCCCTCCCCACTCCTGGGGGAAGGATACTGCAAAATCCCCATTCCCTCCCCACTCTTGGGGGAAGGATACTGCAAAATCCCCATTCCCTCTCCACTCCTGGGGGAAGGATACTGCAAAATCTCCATTCCCACCCCACACTGGGGCCAGGCCAGAGGTGGTATTTGCCGGTTCCCCAAACTTCTCAAAATTTCCACTACCGGTTCTCCAGAACCTGTCAGAACCTGCTGGATTTCACCTCTGCTTTCACATCAGCCTGAGGTGGAAGGGAGACTGTAGACCAGGGGTGTAAAACTCAATTTCGTTGAGGGCCACATCAAGGTTGTGTTTGACCTCAGGGGGGTTGGGAAGGGCAGGGGGCCGTGGCCGGAGTAGATGTGGCCAGGATGGGCTCAACATTACTCGTGTTGGGGGGGTCACTTGTGGTGGCCAAGTGCTAAGGCAGGACTTCCCTGAGACCCTCCCTCACTCTCATTATAATCTTCCTTCCTTCCTTCCTTCCTTCCTTCCTTCCTTCCTTCCTTCCTTCCTTCCTTCCTTCCTTCCTTCCTTCCCTCCCTCCCTCCCCGCTCCCTCCTTCCCTCCTTCCTACCTTCCTTCCCTCCCTCCCTCCCTCCCTTCCTTCCTCCCTTCCTTCCTTCTCTTTCCTTCCCTCTTCATTCTCCTTTCTTCTTCCTTCCCCTCTTTCATTATTTTCCCCTCCTTGCTCTCTTCCCATCTTCCCTTCTTTTTTGTCTTCCCTCTTTCCCTCTTTCCCTTATATTGATATATTGACCATCAATTGTGTTGTAAATGTTGTACCTTGATGAACGTACCTTTTCTTTTATGTACACTGAGAGCATATGCACCAAGACAAATTCCTTGTGTGTCCAATCACACTTGGCCAGTAAAAATTCTATTCTATTCTATTCTCTTTCCCTTTCTCCATTCCTGTCCCTTCGTGGATGCTCAGATGAAAAAGGGGGAAATATTTCTCCTTTAGTTTTGTTTTTAGTTTGTTTTGCTAGCCCTCTGCCAGTGAAAATGGGGCGGGGGGGGGGGGGAATGGGGAATGCACAGCCCTCCCAAGCTCCATTTTTGCTGGTAGAGGCACCATGGGCCGGTCCGTTGGTGTTTCCAGGGCAGCCCTGCGGGCCAGATCCGGCCCCCGGGCCTTGAGTTTGACACCCCTGCTGTAGACCATCAACCCGTTTATGCACATCTGGCTGCTCCTAACAGCCCAGCCCACTTAGTTTTCTCACTTGAGAGTCGAGAATCCTAAAGATTTTGCACGCCAAGGGAGGCGAGTCCCAGGTGCTTTACCGGGAATGCCAATAACCGGAGCCCCTTTATTAAAACAATATTTCAAACCTCCATAAACACCCTCACAAAACTTCCCTCTTTTGGCAGGGAGAAGGAAATCACTTAGCAGCTCGAATATCCGAAGCCAAATTAGGCGGAGGATCCAGATGTTGAGTGTTTGGAAGGCAAGTTGGAAATAGTGAAATTAAATCCCTTTCTCTAAAGCAACGAAAGACAGGCAGGGTTCAGTATATGATAGAATTCAGATATAAGGGGTCCTTGGTTCTAAGGAGCTGCCACAAAGAGGGTAAGGGGCTCAACCTGAAGGCAGAACAAGAAGCAACCTAGAAGGAAAGGAGGAATTTCCTGACTGTGAGGACAATTAATCAGTGGAACAACTTGCCTCCAGAAGTTGTAAATGCTCCAACACTGGAAGTTTTTAAGACGAGATTGGACAACCATTTGTCTGAAATGGTATAGGGTTTTGTGCTTGAGCAGGGGGTTGGGCTAGAAGACCTCCAAGGTCCCTTCCAACTCTTGTTATTCTGTTTTTTATTTACTACTCCGAAAGGGGCCATTCAGAAGCAAATTTGTCAAGTTTACAACATATCTGGATTCTCCAAAGCACCTGAGGGCAGGACAGGAAGCAATGGGTGGAAACTAATCAAGGAGAGAAGCAACTTAGAACTAAGGAAAAATTTCCTGACAGTGAGAACAATTAACCAGTGGAACAACTTGCCTCCAGAAGTAAATGCTCCAACACTGGAAGTTTTTAAGACAATATTGGATAACCATTTGTCTGAAACAGGACAGGGTTTTCGACTTGAGCAGGGGGTTGGATTAAAAGACCCCCAAAGCTTTCTAATACAACCCTGTTATTCTGGCCCTCTCTGAGCTTGGTTGTTTTTTTGCAGACATTTCATTACCAAACTAGGTAACATCATCCGTGCAGTGCAGGATGGAAATAACCAAGCTGTCAGCAAGGAATATAAACCCTTCTATTCCATGCCATCCAGTCAGAGCTGAAGAAGCTTCTTGGATGAGAAGTGAAAGGTCTCCAAAGAAAACCCAGAAAGTCCAGTTGCCTCTTGAAAAAAAACAAAAACCCTTTGGGTCAACCCAAACTGGAGGCTAAAACATATGAAGAACGGTTGCAGAAACTGGGTATGCCTAGTTTGATGAAAAGAAGGACTAGGGGAGACATGATAGAAGTCTTCCAATTTCTAAGGGGCTTCCACAAAGAAGAGGGAGTCAAGCTATCCTCCAAAGCACCTGAGGGCAGGACAAGAAGCAATGGGTGGAAACTAATCAAGGAAAGAAGCAACTTAGAACTAAGGAGAAATTTCCCGACAGTGAGAACAATTAATCAGTGGAACGACTTGCCTCCAGAGGCTGTGAATGCTCCAACACTGGAAGTTTTTAAGAAGATGTTGGATAACCATTTGTCTGAAGTGGTGTAGGGTTTCCTGCCTAAGCAGGGGGTTGGATTAGAAGACCTCCAAGGTCCCTTCCAACTCTGTTATTCTATTCTAACCATGACCTGGATGACTGAGAATCTCCATACTGTAGACCTTTATCTAGGAAAAACTCCTAGTTGTCTTAGATAAAGGTCTATTTAGACTTCCTCCTCCTCTGTTGGTGACTCTTGTTGGCTTTTTAATCTTCTCCTTCTTTCCGTCTCTCTTTTAAAAGCATGCTTTTCTGGGAAAAAAAAAAAAGGACCAGAGAGAATTTGCTGGGGCTGACCTTCACTTGTCCTTGCTCTGTGCTAAGCAATGTGCCATGAGCTCTCCTGCTCCCCTCTAGAGTCTCTTTGGTGCACTGTGTACAAGGTAGCAACGGAGGCAGCCGCGTTCCGGGGCTTTTCCTAAGGAACAGTGGCGGCAGCAGCCGCTCCGAGGTGCTGAGCAGCCTCCTGCGATGTGCCAGCATTGAAAATGCACAGTGTGCAAAATTAGCATGCCTGGTTCACGTGCTGCTGGGTTTTGTTTCCTCTCCAGGCAGAGAGCGGGAGAATCCTTATCTGCATTATGGCTAAACTGCAGTTGCCACCCCTGGGCACGAGCCGTCATCCATCCATCTTTCTTTCTTTCTTTCTTTCTTTCTTTCTTTCTTTCTTTCTTTCTTTCTTTCTTTCTTTCTTTCTTTCTTTCTTTCTTTCTTTCTTTCTCTCTTCCTTCCTTCCTTCCTTCCTTCCTTCCTTCCTTCCTTCCTTCCTTCCTTCCTTCTTTCTTTCTCTCTCTCTCTTTTCCTTCCTTACATCTTTCTTTCATTCTTTTTTATTCTTTCCTTCCTTCTGTCTTTCTTTCTTTCCTTCTGTCTCTTTCTTTCTTCCCTTCCTTCCTTCCATCTTTCTTTCTTTTCTTTTCTTTTCTTTTCTTTTCTTTCTTTCTTTCTTTCCTTCCTTCCTTCCTTCCTTCTCTTCCTTCCTTCCTTCCTTCCTTCCTTCCTTCCTTCCTTCCTTCCTTCTTCCTTCCTTTCATTTTTTCCTTCCTTCCTTTCTCTCTCCCACCCTCCTTCGTTCTTTTGTTCCTTTGTTCCCTCCTTTCTCCCTCCCTTCTCCCTCCCTCCTTCCCCTTCCTTCCTTCCTTCCTTCCTTCCTTCCTTCCCCTCTTTCCCACCCTCCCTCCCTCCTTCATGAGCTCTAACCCAGCCTCTAAAAATTTAAGAAAAACAATTTAGCTCCCTGACTCTGCTTGAGTTCTCTCACAGAGGAAATGGATATCAATGTAATTCATACGTTGAACAAGAAGGCAGGGGTGGGCTTCCAAAATTTTATCAAGGGGTTCTCCGCCCAGTTAGTGGGTGGGTGTGGCCATGGCGGGCGTGGCGTAGTTGCCCCTCCTGCACCATGGTGCGCAGGTAGTGGTGGTGTTGCCCTCCCTGCCAGGCTCCGGAGGCTTTCCTTGAGCCTCTGGGAAGGCGAAAATGGCCTTCTGACCTTCCTGAACTTCCAGTTAGACCCATTTTTCGCCCTCCCCGAGCCTCCATGCACACCCTGCACTTACTTGCATCCAAAACGGGCCGCGTGGTGACTCCTGGAAGGGATGGGTGGGGCAGGGTGGGGGGGCAGTCAGAAGTGGGATTTGGGGGTTCTCCGAACTGCATAGAATCTTAGCTAGAGGTTCTCCCGAACCCTTGCGAACCCCCAGCCCTGCAAGAAGGAATCTGGAGGTCTGTTGGGTGGCTTTTAAATCCGCCAATGAGATCAGAAGGGAGTCACCATCAGGGATCCTGCGGATGGATCTGTGTGGAGCAGGGGAGTCCCAAGAACTTGCGATGTAATAGTAGCCAGGTAGACTAGGTTCCACAAACCCGGATTTTCTGGATCCTAAATCACCAGGGTTTTCACTGACTGGCTTCAGCCACAATCTTAATTTTTTTTAAAAAAATTCTCCTCTTCCCCAGACTGGCTCTCAAGCAGTTCTCTTTGTGGGCAAAACTGGCTTTATGTAGCATTATGGGAACTTCCTTGCTCTTCATGTTTCCAGCCTGAGGATTTGTCTAGCACATGGGAAAAACCTAAGCACCAAGCTAGAAAGCGGGAGACGGTGAGTTCCAGTTTTGCCTTAGGGATGAAAACTAGATAGGTGGCTTTGGACCAACCACCAGGAGACTGAGCGTTCTAGTCCCGCCTTAGCCATTAAAATCAGTTGGGTGACTTTGGACCAGTCACCAGGAGACTGAGAGTTCTAGTCCCGCCTTAGCCATAAAAGTCAGCTGGGCCAATCACCAGGAGACTGAGCGTTCTAGTCCTGCCTTAGCCATTAAAATCAGTTGGGTGACTTTGGGCCAATCACCAGGAGACTGAGAGTTCTAGTCCCGCCTTAGCCATAAAAGTCAGCTGGGTGACCTTGGGCCAATCACCAGGAGACTGAGCATTCTAGTCCCGCCTTAGCCATTAAAATCAGTTGGGTGACTTTGGGCCAATCACCAGGAGACTGAGAGTTCTAGTCCCGCCTTAGCCATAAAAGTCAGCTGAGTGACCTTGGGCCAATCACCAGGAGACTGAGCTTTCTGGTCCCGCCTTAGCCATCAAAATAAGTTGGGTGACTTTGGGCCAGTCACCAGGAGACTGAGAGTTCTAGTCCCGCCTTAGCCATAAAAGTCAGCTGGGAGATTTGGGGCCACTCCCTACAGGGTTGTTGTTATTGGGAAAACAGGAAGAGTAAGATGTCTTGGATATGTTAACTGCCTTGAGTTATTTGTAAAAAATTATAAAGGCGGGATACAAATGAACAAACAAGTGAACAAACAGACCAATATATATTACTAGCTGGATACCCGTGCTTTGCTACAAAACTATGTGATTGGGCTTGATAAATTGAACTAACCAGTTCTGGATTAATGGCCAGGTAGATTCCACAACGAATGTCCCTCTCATTGTCATCATCACCAACAGAGAGGACAAATGAAGGCCCCGCCATGAGGCCCCGCTATGATACTCCCTAGCCTGTGGTAGACCTGCCCCTGCACTTTGAATGTTGGCATAAAATTTCCCTCTTTCACCTCTCGGGCTCCAAAAGACGTCACTTTGAAGCATCCATTGGACTTCCAGGCTAGCAGAAAGAAAGTCTTTTCCCTTTAACTGGTGTTACAGTAGAAAGAACTGATTCGTCTGAATTGAGGTGGTGTTGTGTCTGTGCCCCCCGAGCCGGCCCTGCTACCAGAAAGTGACTTGGACAGTGAGGGGGAAGGGTTGTCAGGACTTACCTCGGAAGCACCGGCTTTCCTGGCTCAGCGTCAGGAGCCAGAAGCGGGCCAGGTGGAAGAGATAATGAGGCCTCTGTCCCGACTCTTCCCCTGCCCCCAGGCCATGCCTGCAGACCCAGCTGGTGGCAATCAGGCATGGTTGAATCCTAGGTTTCATAGGCTGGAGAGGAGGGAACAACAGAAGCAAGGGTGGGGCAGGCCTAGGAAATCCTGAGTCATGGAGCCACACCCCACAGGATATAAAAGCAGCGAGAGCCTTTTCGTAGCAGGCAAATCAACTGCTTAACTAAGAGCTGAAGTACTGTTTGTTGTCTCATCGGCATCGAGGGAGATAACAGAGGCACCTGGCAGATGCTTGCTAGTCTGCTGCCAGGGCTGATAGTGCTGGTTAATTAAGCCATCGCTCAGATGGAGGCGAGGGGGACAGAACAACCACAGAGCAAACGAAGAGTACAGTCACCATGTGCTTTACGTATTGTTTCCCTTCCATTAAATCATGTCAGATGGAGATTTCTTGGACAAATCCCTGCAGCTTTCCTGACAAGGTTTTTCAGAAATGGTTTGCCATTGCCTCCTTTCTAGGGCTGAGAGAAAGTGACTGGCCAAGGCCCTCCAGCTGGCTTTGTGCCTAAGGCACGACTAGAACCAGTGGTGGGATTCAAATAATTTAACAACCGGTTCTCCATCCTAATGACTGGCTGGGTGGGCGTGGCCAGGAGGTGTGACAGGCAGCACTCGGCCATCTTTTACCCTGATGCCTTAACCACTATACCAAATTGGTTCTCTCCGATGCATCTAATCCATGTTAGAAAGGGTCAGATGTTGGATTGACCAATCCTACCCACCATTTTTTTTTTTTGATGTTTGTGACTTCTTCATGGATTGTTCCTGGGTTGGCTTGTCCCATTTCTAGATCTCTTTAGATTGTCTGAAGCCACTGCTTAGGTGGAAATTTGTATGCCTTCCGAATGCAGCTGTTTTCCTAATATTGCAATGCTTTTTTTAATGTCATTTTTATTGCATGTTTTTTCTAACCAAACCATTTTATACCCATTTAAAAAAAAATAACAATATACTGCAAAACATGGAAAGTGGGGGGGAGGCACACTTTAAGGGACAAAGATCTCGGTACGTAGCTTTATCTGAAAAATGCAGAATTGGGTCATTTCTCCTTCAGTTCCTGAAGCCCACTGCCTATAATCCTGGATGGGTTTTATAGGCCAGAAGTCCCCAATCTTTCCGATGTTGCAGACCGACAAGGGGGTGGGGGGAAGACAGGGAATGATTCCATGTGAGCGGCAGGCACCTGGGCAAGTATGCACAGCTCCATTGGTGCAAGTGGCGGGTACACTCAGGCACACATGCATAAATGGAGCTGCATGTGCGAGCGGCCACCGCTCGTGCTCGTGAGCCACTTGTGTGGCCCGGTTCCAAACAGGCCGCAGCCTGGTAGTGGGCCGCAGCCTGGGGTTGGGAACCCGCAATGTATTCTAAGGAGCCAATGAATCAGAGAACGAGACTCGTCAGTTCACAGGATATGCGAACCTTGGTTCCTATTTGCAGACCATTCCTAATTCTGCACATAATTATGTGACCAGGCTCCACTCTTCAGACGGTTTGGAGCAGGGGTATCAAACTCAGGGCCCCGGGGTGTTGGATCTGGCCCGTGGGGTGCTTAGATCTGACCCGTGAGGCCACCTTGTTCTGGCCCAGTGTTGTGGTCTATCAGCAGCCTACGGAGCTGGCAATGGAGTCGGACAGTAATGAGGCTGAGGTGAGGCCAGGGCCATCGGGAAATAAGGTGCGGACTCCAGAGCCTCCAGAGACTGATAGTAGTGAGGCAGAGGAACAGGAGGAGCCTGTTCCTAATGCACACATTAGAAGAGCTACCAGAAGTAAAGAGCAGCTCAAGCAGAGAGGACAACTTGGGAGGTGATTGGCCCCTCCCAAAAGGCTTAAAACAGACCAGCAATGGGATTTGAGCTTTGCCGGAAAACAACGTTGGTAGCTGCGTCTTCTGCTTTGTCTTCTGCTTCGTGTACATCTTTGTTTTTGTGGCTTCTGGACATTTGCCAGGAAGGGCCATTGGCAGTTTGCCTAATT